>NW_026858280.1:0-15507 GCF_026571515.1 Ruditapes philippinarum
TGTTTGTGTGTAATTATGAATCTTACCTTTCGCTTTTTTCTAGTTATTAATGATGACATTTGCAGGAGATTTTGATTTAAACAGTAAAACTAAACTTTTGTCCAGGTTTCCGCTCATTTTTCAGCAGAAAGAAAATCTGTCTTGTACCACATGTTAAAAAATGTTTTAGAACTAAACAAACTGCTTCTAACGAGATTCTTACTGTGTATCTGACGTTAGGAGCAGCTTTTTGCCCGTTAGATGTCGTTCGTACAACAATTTGAATGTATGGTAAACCAATTTTTCAGTGGTCATATTGTAACTATCCCGATACATCAGCGGAAAATAAAAGTTTAGATGCTACTTCTTGAAACATTTCAGATCTGAGTAATTAATGCTGTAACATAAAGTATCAACTTTATATATTACAAACAGAAACTGTCCGAGATCAAACCGAATTTTTATATTTAAGGCCGTTAAGTAAATTGTCTACTTAAAATTGTTTGATAATAAAATTGATAACCATGACATTATCGTTAAATCTGAATTGATAACATTACATCAAATACAAAAATATGTACTGAAAACACAAATACATCATAATTGACTCCTTATTCAATGGCCAAATAAACTTATTTACAAACTTGAAATATACAATGATTGCACTGCTTTAACAATCCAACTGTTTTGATTAATAATCGATCTGTGGAAGCTGAATACCCTAAAGAATGCAAATTGAATTTAGTTACAGTATAATTTACATGAAAAATAAATATGCGCTTATTGGTTAACAAATGCCCGTGTGCTTCTTCCGAATGTGATGTCTCAAGAGACACGTGAGTCTTTGATTTATATTTAGAGATAACAATGGTATGAATGAGAAAATACAGAAATTACAAAACAAATATTGTTGCAGTAAATCAAACAAAGAACTATAGTGCTTCATTGAGTTTGTATTGGCAGCTTCCATCATCTAAATAGAAACAAATGACTTTAATGTCAAATTAAAAAAAACAAGAAAAAAAATCGAACAAAATAATTTATATTTTTAAAAAAAGATAAATAATTTATTAATAAATAAGAGAAAAAGAAATCAACTTTATAATCATTCATTCCATCATAATATACAATTTACTAGGTGTCTAGCATAATTTACCCGAGCAGTTGTTAAATATAAAATAGCCTAACAGCAAATAGACCGCCCTTTTATATTTTAAAACATATATGAGCCGCGTCATAACAAAACCAACGTAATGGGTTTGCACAAACGCACTATGTTGGTTTTGTCGTGACGCGGCTCACATAAAGAATATATTTTCTGTCATGTATATTTTATGTATGGAAGACATAACAAACTAATTTTGAGATGCATCTGTCACTTACAAAACTTAACGAGTGCGCAAACCTGGTAATTTTGTGTAAAATGTAAATAAGAAAATGCAAAATGGTCACTCATATTGTTATTTCTGTCTAGAAATAAGAAAGGAAAAAAGTATGACATTTAGTCAATATTTATGACTGTCAATATTTGATTTATAATTAATTTGCACTGTATTGTAAATTGGTTATCTGTTAATTTAATTAAAACACTCAGTGAGCGTTAACTTTTGAAGGGCGTCAGTATTGATTTTATTGAACCGATAGATGAATATAAAAGCAAAAAAATTGTCTATCATTGATCATTTACATTAAAGTCCTCACACTTCTGAACTGATAACAGGTATGCTGACCTATTGATCGATTTTTTTTTTATTGATGTACTTTGCGAAAAGTTTCTGAGGAACACTTCCATTTTAAAGTTACTATTCATGTTAACAACTTCACGGATGATTTGTACGAGGATTATTCTATGTAAATTATTCTAGGAGGTTATTACGAGGATTATTCTATGTAAATTATTCTAGGAGGTTATTACGAGGATTATTCTATGTAAATTATTCTAGGAGGTTATTACGAGGATTATTCTATGTAAATTATTCTAGGAGGTTATTACGAGGATTATTCTATGTAAATTATTCTAGGAGGTTATCACGAGGATTATTCTATGTAAATTATTCTAGGAGGTTATTACGAGGATTATTCTATGTAAATTATTCTAGGAGGTTATCACGTTAATATTGCTAACGTCTTGAAGAAATAAAGATCACAGACAAGACTGCAAGCCGACTTAACAATTACTGTTGATAGAATGAAGGAAAACATTGCAAACTATATGTTAAAGATTCCTGCAACATATACTTAAAGTAACCTACGTTCAGTTCAATTTATTAATTCTCCTAATAACTTAAACACTCAACGCGCATTACTCACAGTCATGTGCGAAAAATGATATGTGAATTTTGCGCATTTTGGTATGCCTGTTTACGGAACTGCAGTTCTCGGGAAAATAGATACCATAAAGAGCGCTCAAATACGATTATGAAGTAAGACCTGCGTTATGTTTGTGTTCCCAAATGTCATCTTTAGAATGTGTTTGTTGTCGTATTATTTTCTTCAGTTGAAAAATGTAACTGTTGGGAACAATTATATTAGGAGAAAGTAGAACTGTCAAGATATTTTATTTATGTAAACCAACATTGTCTGGGAGACAAGTACAAACAAAATAAACACAATAATGCGTGTTACATAATCCCTGTGGAATTTCCCTCAGTGCAAGTATCCTTGTTTGTTTTTTATTTTTACATCTTTGGAAAAATATATTTACGCTTCTTGTTCATTAAATCCTAGGAACAATATCCTTCATATTCGAAGGGTAATATCGAGCATTTATTACAATCTGAAGTATCTATAAGACTTTAATACCAGTCAGTATTATTACCAAATGCACTGACCTTGGTTGCTTTATATATGTGTTTTAGACGTGGCTAATGAATCATAATTTAAAAAGTCCTTTCAGATAAAATACTCCTGTGCTTTAATATTCCAATATCACACAAAATTTCGTGAAAAGAATAAATATGTAACAAAAAAGAAGTAAATGATAAACAAGCCACATTGTTTATGGGATTAAAACAATAATTGTTAATTCAATGAGTAAGAATTCAGAAACTATTGAGAGCAGAATAGAACTGTTGCACTATCTGTGAACTTTAACTTTTATTTTGTAGAAAAAACAATAAATATAAAGTGCCTGTTTCGGCGATAGATGAACTTCATTGTATTATTGCGCTATAAAACCAAAGTTAACAAACAACTATAAATATATACATTAATCACAATAAAAAAAATAAACAGACTATTTTCAACTAAATATAGAGAGTGATTTATTAATATAGTTATGTTGTATCTATAATAACTAAGGAAGTTCCATGCAATGTTTACATAATCGATATTGACACTATGGTATCTTCTTTTCCATTGAAAAATCTATTACTATTGAATCAATCATATTGATCAGACAATTTCTTGTTTAATCGGCATGTTTTACGACATGTTGTTCTGTTGTGGCGTCAATAAAGAAATATTGGTCAATAGAGTGATACAGATATCTCATAACGAAAGTGATTGAAACATTAAATTTTAAAGAATAAACCTTGTAACAACCGATAAGCACATATTAGTAGAATTTGCCTCAATAACTGTAGTTTTTATTGACATTCACGTGATACGATAGTGCAGACTAAGCAAAACTTTGTTTGTATATACTCCCTCATATCTACAGTGATTAATTATGGATGCGACAAGGTGGCATACCCCAAGGAATTTAAATTGAATTTACTGATAATACAATTTACATACATGGTAATCTATACACTGATTGGCTACCACACGTTCGAGTGTTTCTCCCGATTAGTTTTACCATAAAGACATGCAGGCCTTTAGAATTAATCTAGGATAACAATAGACCTGTCTAAGAATGATAATATATTTCTGGTTAAATGTGCCGTGAACTGAAAAAAAGAGTTAAAATGCATGTAGACAAACACATATGTGGTAAGATGTCAGTATAATATTTCAAGCATAATTAGAAGAAATTTACGATTTTTTCTATTACTCGTTACATTTACAGAAACACCTACAAAAAAGATTCTAAATGAATCGAATTCATAATTAGGTCGGATTAAATAAGATAATTAAAGAGACATTGATAGTATGACCAACATAATACATGTATTAGTTGAATTAATAAATTAAGCTACGATTTATTATCACATGACTGCCCACATGAACTACGAATGTAGAAATAACGACACTCAAATGTTCAAATGATGCGGCAGCCAGTTTATCAAATGTCCATGAAGCGTTTCTGCTAGACGCTATTCAATTAGTGAATTTAAAGCGTAGTAATTTTATTAAAAGTATGGCCTATTGGAACTATTTATAAATGCGTATGCTTATTCGGAAGATTAAGGTGTCGGACAGCTGTTTGCCTTTGTAACGGCAATAATTTAAACGGCATGATATCGATATTTGATAATACTCATTGTCAGACACTTTGACCAGCGCTTACCTAAAACAAAAGAACAAACAGACAAACAAACAACAAGCACAAGAATACATACAAATTGTGCAAACAAACAAACAACAACAATAAAATTAATATTTAAAGTTGTTGGCATGTTAGTCACACCAGAGTACAGTGCTGGCATGTTTAATTAAAGTTTCATTTAATAAATTTCATAAAAACAAATAGCGACGTTTCATTAATAAATTGGGTTTTATATCGACTCCAGGTCTTATTTTGGTGTCCAGACAACCAAAATGAGTTTTATTAGCATAAAATAGGTAACCCCATTGTGGCGAAATGGGAAGTACAATTTCTGTCTGCATGAGAAACTCCGCCTTCGGATCATCCGTACATCAATATTAAATCAACAAACATGACTATAAGAAGCAGTCCTAATTTAACGGTATATTTCCGCATACTAACGGATGTTTTCATACAAATTTAATCTTTTTACGAGATGATTACTTTTACTGAACCCAAGGTTTAGTGCACCGTGAAGCTTAAACGGTTAAAGTGTGTTTGCACAAGAAAATATCACTATATATTTGCTGTGTTCCGGATAGCAACTATAAAACTGTTACGTAGCGCATCATTTGCATGTTAAAATTCGTATACGAACTATAGTGTTACCGTGGGGTTTTCCGTTTAAAATCCTAATTTATGAACAATATTTGATGAGATTTACAACAATACTATTAAACAGGTTAATGAAACTATACAATGTTTGATTTTTAGGCCGACGGCAAAATATTTTTACATATTTATTTAATGTAGCTTTAAGATCGTTAAAGTAGAAAAATATCAATTAAGATCGTTAAAGTAGAAAAATATCAATTAAGATAAGCATTAAATATTTATAAGCATCACTATTATTAGTTAACGGAACATCATTTTCAAGCAAGTGATAGAAGCTGTTAAAGCACTATAATTAGAGAGACAAAATTTGTTTTTGTTTTTTATGGGTTTTTTGTTGTTGTTGTTTCTGTTCTTTTACGTACTGTATTTTTTCATCTGGAGTACATTTCTACGTAACTATGATTTCTTTGATTCTCGACAGGTAGATTGATAAAATTAATAATATAACAAAATCCATTAAGATTTTCAACAGCGTATATTCTTTCATTCTAAAATACATAATTATATGATAATAATAAATAAGATTTATAAATGCACGGCGGATAAAGGTACCTCATGAAGCATACTTAATAAGTCAGTTGCTCAAATGTTTCTATTATATTGAACATTATACATAATGTACATTATCTTGCTGAAAATATAAGTTAAGTTTTAGTAATTATTCTTACATAGATGAACAAAGGCAAAATGTGCGCAAAATACAATCAACGTTTACATAGAGTATACTATTTATTATGTCGGCTAAGTAAAAAGTTGCCCCGTACTTCCATTCAGTGTTGTTATATTTTCTGGTCCTTCGGGATCATTGATGCCAGCACAATTGAGTGTTGAGAATTGAGTACCCCCCTAGTCGGTGCTAGGGGGCGTGAGGGATGTTGCACTTATTTATTATCCCTCATGTACAGACTCAATCAAACCGAGTCTGCAATTCTCTTGTAATTTTGTTGTGATTAATGCTTCCGAGGGACCACTTTGTTTCCAGAATTTTTTACTATCAAGAGGTTTGTTATAATAAAGATAAATACGTTCACATTGGCTATTGTGTCTGTCGTCGATATGTTTTCAAACGTTTGGCATTCGAATTATGGGATAATGCTTATACTTTAACCAACATACAACATAATTTGCATAAGAATTGTATGGCAATTACCGTAACACAACGTAGTAGGTAAAATTACTAAGCAAACAGTCATAAATTGAATGCTAGAATCTTACATTGTGTTTCATGGAAAAGGAAATATCAGCAATGTTTGAATTATTGGTTAATGAAAAGCGTTTTGTTATAGTTTAAACCATGTAACTTTTATAAGAGAGATTTTCAATTAAAATCGTTTCAAACTTTTTAACGTCAATGGTTTAAAAAACAATCTTTCTGTAGAGAATGTTAGTGAAATAAAAAATAAAAATGATTATGCAAGGATCAGTTGATCAATAGTTTAGAAGACAAATCTCTTATAATACGAGTGTCAATTTATCAGAACTACTCTCATTACTGATTATAACTTTTGTCTTTTGTATTGACGGCTATTGAATATGTACTTTTTCTTATCTTCCTTAAAATCTAAGATAATCTCATGTTTATATGTATATATTTTATGGTAAAAAGACATAACGAACAAATATTCTTTGTCTGCACTTACTCAAACATAAGGTCTCAAATGTATGCATCCAGCTGTTAACACACGTTTTTTTTAAATAGAAAACAAATATTGAAAGCATAAAACAGAGCCGTACAATAATTAAGATTATGCTATACATTTTAGCAGGCCTCGAACGCATGTTTAAGTTAAGCATTACCAAACCATTAAGGCCAAAAATGAGCCGTTTGTTTATTCTTCCAAGTTTTAAGTGAAAGAAAAAAGAACACATATTATGTTTATCATAATCGTTTACAAAACTGAGATAAAAGCATTTTACCTCGTATATTCTACGTACTAGCTGTTAGATTTATAATTCTTTTCATCATATTGATATATCCCAAAGATATGCATTTTAATTTTCGTACTAATATTTTGCAAACGTCTACATTAGCGAAATGTAATGGACAATTGGGCGAATAGTTATGAATGTAATTGTTTCATATTCAAAAATTGCCGTGTTTGCATTGTGGTTGTACCAACTATATCAATTATTTCTCCATTGCTTTATATATTTCTTTCTCGTTTCTTTTCCGTTGTTTACAAAGACTAAAAACGAAAATCTAAATTAGTGAACATAATTTTCTAAAAACTTGCATAATTATAAATAGAGTACTTTATCCTGTCAATTAATTATATCATTTAATGATTACATATATCATTATATACCTAAAAACACACCAGAAAAGAATAAATAGCAAAATAGTGTAGTTTATACTATACTACGAAACAACCATAGAATAAATCACATGCATCGAGTTCAGAAACTGCACCTTGACAGGCAATATACAATATAGTATCAAACACAAACTTGAAATGCAAGTATTTGACACCTGCTTTAGTTTTAAGGTTTTTTGTTATTAAAACAAGCAAAAACTAATTATCAGAGACAGAAATTCGAAAATGTAGGAATATAAACATCCTTCCCTTTCATAGATTTGTTGTCTGTATTATAATAATTAATGGTTTTATTTAATTATTCATAATTAAAAAACGTATGCTAAAACTCGTTGGAATATTCTAGTAGATGTGGCTTCTGCCGATTCTTACATTTTAATTTGATTCACTGTTCTTAACGAAATCTATATAACCATCATTGAGGTATTGTTTTACTTTCAATTTGGACGTAATATGGAAGCTTGAGTGTTATACATTCTGATCTAAATATCGCAACATTCGGTATCGTAGGTGCTTCATATTTGTAACGAATATTTATCAATATAATAACAGATCATTTGATTATGACTTACTGATAGTATCAATATGCATGTTTTATCATCTAAGGTGCTCGTTCGTGCCTGAAATAGTACTCAAAAGAGCACCTGAGGTCTTCCTTCAGCATCTGGATAATCTCCATAAAATTTATGCTGTGTTAAAACCTGAGGTAAAACCAATACAAAAAATATTTTACTGACATATAAAAGTTTGCTTTAAGAAAAATTTATAACAGAATAACATATCAAGCCCATTGAAACATATCGATACGTATTTCCTTTCTTATAATTTGTCCATATTTTCGATTGTATTCGTGATTTGAGTTGGCCACAGTAATAACTTGTTTACATTTGTTATTTATCGTATTCATCACGCAACAGTCACAATGTCAGTCATGAAGTAAGACCTGTGTTATGAATGTTGTACCAAAAATGTCTATTTTATGACGGATTTGTTCTCATTTTCGCGTATTAAGTTGAATGATGGTACCATTGAGAACAATTATAATAGGAGGAAACAGATCTGTCAAGATATTTATGTAAATGACCATTATTACAAACAATATATGAGCCGTGTCACGACAAAACCGACATAATTGGTTTGCGACCAGCATGGATCCAGACCAGCCTGCGCATACGCGCAGTCTGATCTGGATCCATGCTATTCGCTTACCAACTCTGTTACAAGTAGAGAAACTGATAGCGAACAGCATGGATCCTGATCAGACTGCGCGGATGCGCAGGCTGGTCTGGATCCATGCTGGTCGCAAACCCACAATGTTGGTTTTGTCGTGACACGGCTCAATTATGTATAAAAGTTCGTGCTTCAATATCCCTGTGAATGTTTCGTCCGTGTAATTCTGCTCATTTTTTGTTATTTTTACATTTTTGAAAAAATGAAGTGCTTAAAACATGATATTACTTTATTTTTAGTTTCGTATAAGCTAATTGCTCAGTTTATTACTTCACTGTAAACATAAAATATGCATTTAGTAAAGCGTAATGTGAAACACAAAAATATATACAAATCTATGAATCTATGCATTCGAAATTCATATTTTAGCACAAGTTTTATGTAGTATCATTGCCTTGTTTAGTGTTTGTCATCTAATAAGAAGGCACAGACTTAACAAAATTCCATAGCTTTGTATTAGTTCTAACGGTTTATACAGTGTGATTATTCTGATTAATAATGGACGCGACAATGTGGCATACTCAAAGGAATTTAAATTGTATTTACTGATAATACTATTTACATAAAATCTTTAAATTGATTGGTAACTAAACGGTTGAGGGTTTCTTCTTGTTTTTTTTTATTGTTACCAAGTAGACATATTTACTTTCAGATTAAAGAAATAAAGCAATAGATTTGTCCGATACTGATTGTGTTTATTTCAAAGGATACTTGGAACACAATGTTGCAAAATGTCGATGTAATTACAACCATTATTTGCAAAAATAAAATCAATAATTAAAATATAAAATCATGACACAGCATATATTAGTTAACATTTAAAAATAAATAAACATTACAAAATCATTACATGGCAGTGAAGGAATGGATTTTATCTAATGCGTTAATGCATTGACCTTTTTGTCGTAAATAGACAGCTAACCCATTGATTTATTTGACTTTTCATTTTATTGACAGTTATTCAATTAACAGTCACATCTAAAGAAGGGATTCTTCTGCAAATGATAGTTGATCATGCCTATAAAATGCTGATGTTTAGTGTTTGCCTGAAATTCTTAAATTAAACTTATTTCCTTTACACTTTTTTCCAATTTATGTTATTCTTTCTTAGATGTTTCAGGTAACTGTTTAACAATTGCCTTGCACGGTACATGCACGTTCGTGCATCAACTAAACGTATAAGATTTCTAAGTATGGATAGACCTGTAATTCACATACAGTAATGCTATGTTATTGAAAACGCACATTTTACAACTCCTAGCTTTCTACAAATTGTAACCCTTATTAAGATGCAAAGTTTTGTTCAACACTTGCTAACGGTTTATTCTTTTTCCATCGTTCGAAGTATTTTGAAATTACTTGGCACACATGTTCACAATAATTAGAAGACGTGTCATGCGCATCACCAGGATCTCTAAGGCCAAGGTCACGCTTGGAAGTCAAATGTCAGGGAATGATTTTAAAATTACTTGGCGCAAAATGTCCCGATCCGTATGTTTTTCATCGATCAAGGGATTTTAAAGGGATTCTAAAAATTGACTGAAATGTTCACAATAATAAGACGATGTGTCATGTGCAACACACGGACACCTAGCATCAAGGTAAAGGTCACACTTTGAGATCAAAGCTTAACATGGTCCGTTATAGGGAATATTTTTGTCTGGTCCATAACTGTTTTCATCAATCAAGGGATTTCGAAACTACTTACTACTATTAAACAGCGATTTAAGACCTTTGGTAAAAGTTTAAACAATGGAATATGAACTAGAATATCATTCGTTATAGTTTCCTTCTGTAATGACTTGAAGTGAATCAGAAATTGTTTTCTCTTTCTTCCAATTTATGTACAGCCTAACTGCGTAGACATAACGACTTTCTTGATTCTAAGAAGATGGAAATCAATCATGTGTTAATTTGTCGCCAGCAATACATAACCAGACGAAAAACCAATCCTGTAGATAAAAAACTCCATTAATGTCGTGTGATAATACTTTATCAATCAGAAGCTTATTTGATTGCTGTTTTCCAATTATGTTGAAAAAATTCCTAACAGCATATTTTGTTCACTTAAGTGTTTCCTTATCAATAAAAAAATTGAATACTTATCAAATGTTTACCTTCAGCAGAAGTGAATTAAGAGTTTTAACTTATTCTTTAGAAGATGCATAAACATATAGACAGTCGTCTCAGCTTATAACGAACTAGCTTGTATCGAATTATCGTTAATAGCACACTTAATCTGAAATCACCGGCCAATGCTCTGTAGGAGCACATTTGTCTCGGAGCACATTTGTCTTACGTAAGACCGATGCGGTCGCATTTGTCCCACGTGAGACAAATGGGACCTCAAATGTCTACCCCAAAAAACTCATTTGTGTGACAAATGTGCTCCGATCAAGTTTTTTAAGGGACCAAAAATCACATTTGTCTCATGACTTTTAAGGGACAAGAAAGCACATTTGTCTCATGCAAATTTTTTTTTCGAGGTTCGCCGTTTTACCTCATGTCAAATGTAATCAACAATAGGTTTGCAAATGTTTTTTTTATGAAATCTTAAAACCTAAAACCTACAGTGGAACTATCAATTATAATATCTCTAATTCAAGAAATTTGATTGGCTAAACCTGAAGGCAAACACTGACAATGGTAAAAAAGCGATGACACAATGGCATGATGATGAAAACGCTATGGTACGATGGTGAAAACACGATGATACAAACTTGAAACAACGATTGTACGATGATAAAACAGCGATGGCACGATGATGAAAACGTGATAGTACAATGGTGAAAATGCGATGGTACGATGATGAAACTGCAATGGCATTATGTTGTAAACGCGATATTATTTTCAACATCGTGTCATTGCATCATTGAGATTTCAGCATCGTGCCATCATTGTTCCATCATCATGCCGTCGTATTTTCTTCATCGTACCTTCGCGCTTGAAATTACCATTGTACCATCGTGCATATCGGTTTCAGGGAGACAAAAATGTTGCGGATCACCATAATCTGGCGATATTTGAACGATACAATATCGCGACTCGTTTCGCATCTCGCCTGAATCTCGCGTCTCGCGTCGCATATCGTACGTCGACGCGAAAGAGGCAATATACCACTAAATAGTATTCTCTTTATTATATGCCTGAGAGGGCATATTGTGTTATACCCCTTGGCGTTTGTCTGTCCGTCTGTCCGGGCGAACATTCTATGGTCTATGAGCTTCATTCCGTCCATAATTTTGGTTAAAAAGAGAAGGAAATCCCATAAACCGACTGTTTTATGTGGTAATTTTACTGGTTTATGGGGAAAAATGCCACATAAAGATCAAAGAAAAAGCACATAAACCCCAATTGTTGGCACGTCCGTCCGTCCGTCCGTTAGCAATTTGGTTACCGGAGCATAACTTAAGTTCCATTTGGCCCATAACATTCAAACTTCATAGGATGATTGTCCATATTGGGTAAAAGAGCCCTATTGATTTTGGGGTCACTAGGTCAAAGGTCAAGGTCACTATTATCTTAAAACCAAAAACAGTTTTCGGAGCATAACTTAAGTTCCATTTGGCCCACAATATTCAAACTTCATAGGATGATTGTTCATATTGGGTAGAAGACCCTTATTGATTTTGGGGTCACAAGGTCAAAGTCACTTTTACCTTAATACTGAAAACAGTTTCTAGAGCATAACTTAAGTTCCATTTGGCCCACAATATTCAAACTTCTTAGGATGATTATCCACATTGGATAGAAGACCCTTATTGATTTTGGGGTCACAAGGTCAAAGGTCAAAGTCACTATTACCTTAAAACTGCTCAATAACTTAAGTATTTATCAACCTACAGCTATAAAATTTTATAGGATGAACAGCTAACTCCCATGTCTTACAAATGCTTCATCCTTACTTAAATTAAACACTATCGGGCATATAATGCTCCGCCTAGCGGTGCTCTTTTATTCTATATAAAACAAATCCTTATCTCATTTTAAAGAGTTATGATAAAACTGATATAAAATGATGAAAGAAAAATTTCAAGCGTCATATTTGTTACTGTAAAACCACTTAAGAATTACACTGCTTTGAGGTGGAAGAAGAACCACCATAAGTAAAATTGAAATTCACTTAATCAAATAAAACCTTTTCTCGCATTTTTTTCAACCGAAATGTCAAAAACCTTTCCATGATGAAATTTAAACAGAAAATAGTTTGACGTGTTGACGTCTATAGCCATGCAGTGTGAAAAAATGTCAATAACCTGTCCGCCATTAGGCGACAAGCCCAGATGGCTCCCGCGCTGGTTCCTTTGTCATAGTCAGGCATTTAAGAAGCACATGCACGAAGCGGTGTGCGAGAGACAAGAAAAGCGACATTCCGGCAAAACATGAAGTGAGCCGTGAAATTTCGTGGTACGGGATACTTCGAAATTGCGAGATCTCGTGTTACAGTATCGTGCCTCGCTTCTGGTATCGTCGGAATGTCGCGTCTCGTCCGATTCTGCGAGGTCCGATATTCCATAATTATGGCATTAACCGGATGCTTTTATGAACTCATGTACGTTGTAAGTGCTTTTCAATGGCGGATCTGAAAGCATCACTTCTCCGAAAATGGCGATATGTTTTATATGTTTCTGATGAAAACAAAATACATGTACGTGTGGAATGGTCATCTCATTTTCTTCCTAAGATCATTTAAGGGTGTCCGTGGCCGGGTGATTGCAAAAAACTACTTGCCCCTTTTAAGTTAATATGGAACTCCTATAGAGGTAGGAAG
This sequence comes from Ruditapes philippinarum, assembly GCF_026571515.1. Classification (NCBI taxonomy): domain Eukaryota; kingdom Metazoa; phylum Mollusca; class Bivalvia; order Venerida; family Veneridae; genus Ruditapes; species Ruditapes philippinarum. Next base: position 13,379 of record NW_026858280.1, read on the forward strand.
TTTTTGATTGACCGGAAGTGACCTAAAAACGGTATTATAAATACAGACAACACAGAACAATGACTGGTTGCCAGGAGACGGACGGGCATAATTATTACCTTTTTAGAATTTTATGGAAGAATGTGAGACAAATGTGCTTCGAGTGTCCTTTCTATTGTGTGTCGAACACATCTGTCTAATTTCCCATTTTTCGCAAATATGAATGTTTACGAGCACATCGGTCACATCTCGTAAGACAAATGTGCTCCGAGACAAATGTGCTCCTACAATGCTCTCTTTATATCATACTTAATCGCATCGCTTAATACGTACTCACTCAAAACGAATTTCGGCTATAGCAAACCATTTTTTTTCAAGTCCCAGACGGCGAAAAACACGTTGTTAAAAGCGAACTGTCATAATTAAAATATTGGGATGCTCTCGACTACAGATCAGTTCATAAATACTGCTATCCGATAATTATTCAATCCAGGGATTGCACAGGTGAGTTCTGTACGGAATGCCGTTAGGGCCATTGCTGATCGGAAACGCGATAGTCGATAGTACGATGGTGAAAACGCGAAATCACGAAACTACGATGGTGAAAACGCGAAAGTACGATGATAAAAACGCGAGAGTACGATGATGAAAACGCGACAGTACGATACTACGATGATGAAAACGCGATAAACTATCGTGTTTTCACCATCGTACTGTCGCGTTTTCACCATCGTAGTTTCGTGATTTCGCGTTTTCATCATCGTACTGTCGTGTTTTCATCATCGTACTATCGCGTTTTCACCATCGTACTATCGCGTTTTCATCATCGTACTGTCGTGTTTTCATCATCGTACTATCGCGTTTTCACCATCGAACTGTCGTGTTTTCATCATCGTACTATCGCGTTTTCATCATCGTACTATCGCGTTTTCATCATCGTACTATCGTGTTTTCACCATCGTAGTTTCGTGATTTCGCGTTTTCACCATCGTATTATCGACTATCGCGTTTAGATCAACACATTCATAGGCGATGGCCCTAACGGCATTCCGTAGTTATGGCTTCAGGAAATAAAAGTTTTATTAAAATTTTCTCACAAAATATTGCAATACAATTGTTTCGCTAGTATTAAATGACTTTGTAACATTACAGTGTAAAAATCGCAACGACATCAAACACTGGAATAAAACGCAAGGCGATTTCTTTGGATACTAAAATGGAGTTCTTAATGCCATTGATGAAGGAAAATTATTAAAAAGAACACAACGCAAATTGCTGAAAAATATGGATTAAAGAAAAACGCACCAATCACTGTTCTTAAAAACCGTGATGCCATAAAATCGGCAGATCAATCGCATATCCTATTTCCCGTTGTAGTTCTAAGAATTGATAAGTAACCCTCCAAATATCGACTTCTTGGAATAAGACAAATATTAACCGTATTATGGGTTAATATGTGGTTTTTTACTTTGTTTCCAGATGTTTGTAGCAAAATAACGGTTTTTATGTATAAGCTTTAACACGAATAATGTTTCTTAATATTTTATGATTAACAAATCACTTTATATGCAAATCATTACTGTTATCGTCTGGAAATTGAGTAAATTATTATTATTGTTTTCTACCAAATGCAATTAAGTTTCAAGGATATTTTGGGGCCAGTTATTACATATATTGAAGTAATGGTGTGAATGGGGAAAAAACATTTAGATCTTATGAAGCAAAATTTATTTTTGCAGAATGATCTTGAAAAGAAATGGGCTGTAAAAACTGTCACCATATCTATTGTGTTTGATAAAAGATAAATCTATTACATGACGATCTTGCAATTAACTAATTAAATCATTGAATCAATTATTATAGCCATATACGATTTATGATAAACATGTTAATAACTATGAAGAACGCGGTTAAAAACTACATGTATGTTGTAAAGTCACATGCTTCTAAAATAACAAGGATGAAAAAATTCCATAATATAATTAAAGAAGCTATATGCAGATCGTAGAGAATATGACTCTCAAAGCAAAATGCCACAATATGCAAATTTTAAAGCGATATTTCAGGTTGTTACCAACCATTTTGTTTGCAGATGAATTTTGAAATATTAGTACAACTGTAGATTTTCTGTTATGTCTTAGATGCGTGCT
>NW_026858281.1:0-21752 GCF_026571515.1 Ruditapes philippinarum
GTACGATTACATGATAGTGCATTCAGTAATCATAATGCATGACTGTATTCAGCAATACGTAGGTTTCCGTTGTAATAAAGAATTATGGAAGCAAAGCGTAATGTAAGTCCAAATATCATCAAGCAAGATGGAATAAATGCACTAATTCTGTTCCATACACCAGAAACCTCTTCATTGTATCCAACCACTGAGCTACTGCTACCACAAAACTGTATACATTATCTATATAAGAAATGTCAGCAAAGTCATGAAACTATTGGTAAAATAAGATGAAACGTTTAGTTAAATTATAAAACCATTTATTCACCAAACATTGCAAACACAATATGATACATGTATTTATTATTCTACTTAAATTATGCAAAATCCATTGAAACATTTACCACAAGTCTTCAAATTTTAATATTAAAACACTACAATGATTTAAAGCGAGTATTAAACAATGTCAATGGAAATTTAATTTTAATGAAGGTTTGAACTGGATAAAATGGAACTGTCACTCCACGAACAAAGAAGCTATTTCTTCAGTTGAAATAACTGCATCACCATCTTTATCAAGGGAGGTAAATATTTCAGTTATATCTTCTGGAGACAATGGGTCATCTCCCCTTTCCTGAAGAAAATAAGAATTTATTATTAGAACATAAATATTTTATGTCTGAAATTATTTTTTGTCCAATAGAATTGCAGCATTTAAAATGAATCATAACACTTACTAAACTTAATCAGTGGTGTAAATCAACAATTTTATAAAAAATAATTTCAAACACTAAATTGATTATTGTTAACACGGATTTATATTAATATAAATCCGTGTTGTTAATTACATTGTAGTAAGCATGTACAAAATTAAATTGGTCGAACGGCTGCGTTCTACATGTAGATCTAGACCAATCTTATTTTGTACATGTTTACTAATTAACACTAATTAACCTGTACATAAAGACAGACATTCAATATATTTGCTTTGAAAAAAATGCATGAAAAGAAATGTATACGGAATTATTTTTATAAGACAATATAGTTATAAAATCAACTATTATAATTAACCATCGTCAAATTATATATCAGTTGCACAGTCTTAAGTCCGTGAACAGTTAGGACTGGGAACCGAGTCTTTTAATTTTGAAAGACCCTGCTGCCGTGACCTCCGCATTTCAAGTTTTTGATATGGTACATTTATTTTGATTTATTCATTTCCAATGTAGATCTACTAATTAGGTGATTTTTTCCTACTGTATGCAGATACAAATAAACAGGCTACCTTAATGACTTTTTTTATCTAAGTGTAAAAATGTACTAACCATGCCGTCAGAACTTTTTCTACATTTCAAATAAAACAAGTGACGTGCATCTTTTCGCTATATTTAAATCTGTACCAAACAATTATTTTTATGTGAACGTTGAAATCTACCATATTTTTATGGATAATACCATTATTTTTTGATATGGCATTATTTGTTCCATACCATTATTTTAATCAACGTGCAAGTTGGAAGAAAACAGGTACCATACAGTGTACATGTCTTTTAATCAAAATAAAACATCTACCATACCATTAGAAACTGTCCAAACTGTTCCTTAGTTAGGCAGTCGTCATCATTTAACTCCAAGTTCTGTAGAATGGTTTTAACTGCGTTCATAATATCTTCATGCCTTTCCTGATAATACAGGATAAATTTACAAAATGATATTTGAGCCGCGTCATGACAAAACCAACGTAATGCGTTTGCGACCAGATTGGATCCAGACCAGCCTGCGCATCCGCGCAGTCTGATCAAGATCCATGCTGTTCGCTTACAAACCCTATTACAAGTAGAGAAACTGAAAGCGAACAGCATGGATCCTGATCAGACTGTACGGATGCGCAGGCTGGTCTGGATCCATGCTGGTCGCAAACGCATGTTGGTTTTGTCATGACGCGGCTCATATTTCTATTGGTTTAATGAGAAAGTTTTGGTCATAACCGGCTGGAACAGAAATTAATTGATCATCTTTTGCAAACAGATTGTATGGTACTGATCAGGCTCTATACTGTTGGTAGCTCAATAATTGTATTTTGATACTGAAATCTTTTAAAACTTTGATTTCCAGTTGCTCTAGATTTGTAATAAAAATATTTATTATATACTTATAAATGAAACACTGAGAAATATATATGAAATAACATGCGTATTTTCATTTTCCGTATTTTCACTGTAACAATTTATTTTTCACTACAATGAAACATATTTTCCGTATTTTCACTGGTGTCTTGCCGGACTACTTTCTTTTAAATTCATCCAATACACTAATTTTAAGGGGGAGATTAATATCGTAATGTCAAAAAAGAAAGGAAGTATATAATAAACAGAAAATTCAAGTTTTTTTCTATTAATACATGATTTATTTTCATCTTGTGGTATGAAATCATCATTTTTCACCCGTGGCTTCCGCCACTCATGTAATATTTATTTTCATACCACTCAATGAAATAAATCCTGTATTTATAGAAAACAATTGAATATCCTCACTATATAGCAGGTTAAGGTTTAGAAAATAATCTTCTTTTCTCACCAATATGTGTCGATTAAATCACTGACCAGATTTAGTTTATTGCTGGGCAAGTGATTTTAGTCCAGCTTTTTTCCAATTACTTTCGTAGGTTCGAATCTGAAGAAGTGATGCTTTTTTTTAAACCCTTACGAATTATGATTACAATGACATGAAGAATTTAAGTTTAATTCACCCACCTCTCTATTTCTGTATAGCCCGGCGACTAATCTTTTCAGCTCCTCAAAATCCAAATCCCCATCTTGATCGCTGTCGAATTCATCAAGTTTGTCCTGCACTTCTTTTCTAGACAAATTCAGTCCAAATATTTGAGCCATTTCTAACAGCTTATCAATTTTCAATCCCCCACTTTCCTCCCCGCTTAATTCATCGTAAACTTCTCTCAGATGCGTTTCCTCTTCTTCAGTTAATTCGGCCATTTTTAAATTTTAATCAAATTAATATCGGCTCCGACCATGAAATAAGCTGTGTGATATTTTTAAACAGAATTTTAACCATACTTTAAGTGGAAACAATGTAAAACCAGATATCCAATAAGCGTGTATACCTACAAACAATCAAAACTTGTAATTTGATTACAGAATGCTATGTAGATTCAACTAAAAGTAATGTAAAAAGATATGCCTTATTTTTAGATATCGATTTATCTTTTTTCAAAAAAATGAAATATCTATTTAGATAAGAAACAAAATACGATTTTAGATAATATTAATTATTTAAAAGACTTAATTGGTTAATTAACCTTTTATCATGATGAACTTGTCAATTTGGATAAAACCATTCGTTATTTTAAAGCAGCACGCCTCCAGATTTATGTTAATTTTCATAAAAATTTTGAAAATTTATTTAAAAGTAAAATAATGTGAGGTGAACAAATAAAGTAATTTACATATTGCAATCGGCACTTACAATCCACGAATATTACCAAAAAGTGGCCAACATATGCAAAAACAGCCCTAACTTACTGCGTTAGTAACGCAGTAGAAATATGGTGATAAAATATTGCAAAAATCAGTGTTAAACCGCACATAACATGAAGAATATAACTTGTACCTTGAATGTTTTAACCTTTCTTAATTTTTTTTCTCAATATTGATTTAATTGAAATATTTTGGCTCATCTGGAGGCATGCAGCTTTAAGTGAAAATTTCAAAATACATAACTGACCGAATAGCGTACAGTGCAGGCAACGTACACGCCGGCTGATCTTTGTTTGCGCTGGTTGCAGGAGTCGAACCTGTTACTGCCAGTTGGCTATAAAATGGGTTAATTACTTATGTTTTAAAAGCTATTCTAGGATTACAAAAACTGCCGATAACTATTCTTCTCAAAAGGATATAAGTTTTTTTTCCAGACATCCAGAGTAAAACATAGCCTTTCATCTTTAATTTACATTTTTCTGGCTAGGTTGTGTTAATTTTTGCTAGGCCTTCCCAGCGATATTAAGTCAGAGAAGGGTAATTTGACGGGTATATCATATATACTCGTATTTGCTTTCGGCCAGTCACTGAACGTTAACTGTTTCATACATGTAAAGTGACTTAAACATTTCGTCTTAACTGAACTGTATCAGTCATTCCAGGGCCTGCAAAGAATACGAAATCCACAATAAAAAGATGTTGGGAGAAATGGGATATAAAAGATAAACAGTAATCAATTAAAAATCATCACAAACAAAAACCGACTTCAAGACTACCATTTTACAATGGACCGATTTCACATCCGCTTTCCCAGCTCTATACCTTTTATGTAATTTCATTCTTTAGTAAAATGAAATATATAGGACATTTTTATTGGCAAATATAATTGAGCAAATATAACATATTTTAAATCTTGTTTATCTTGAAAGTAGTTCTTCCGCCCTATGTTGTTAGATACAAGTCGGCAAACATCACATTTGACAGCGTATTGATTTATAGTTCTAGTAAAAATCAAAGCACTGAATGTACTGATGGGGAGGCTATGAGAGAATGTTTCAGACTTATAGTGTCTTTTCTTTTTGCTTAAAATATGCTACCAAAATAAAAAGATATGCACATTGCGCTATTTATCCTTACTGTTGTGTTCAACCATTCATATATATGGTTAATGTGGTTGACTATTCATTTTGTTAATATTTCAGAACATTTCATTGAGGTCTACATTCGGACTGTTAATCATACAAATTTTGAAAAACCTAAACTGTCAATAATAAATGACATACCAGCAAGTATGACGACTGTTCATTATCAGATAACAATAACATTTTACAACTGACGGTTCCTTATCAAAATCACAGGAACTTGAAATTCTATCAAATAACCAATATTAATTATAATATCCAAATATACCCCCTATATACTATAAAAAAAACACAAACACAGGAACTTGAAATTCTATCAAATAACCAATATTAATTATAATATCCAAATATACCCCCTATATACTATAAAAAAATTTATAGTATATAGGGGGTATATTTGGATATTATAATTAATATTGATTATTTGATAGAATTTCAAGTTCCTGTGTCAAAATATTCTAGGACTGTTCATCATAAATACTTTATGTCGTTTTAATATTATTGAATGATAATAACAACTGCAAGTGATGCAACATTTTTATTGAACATAAAAATTATACACGTTTAGATGTACCATAATTGAGATCAATAAGATACTGTCTTGTGATGAATATTAATATTCATGCTCTACGGACAGAAGGTTGTCTTCTCCAGAAGCAAATCTCGAATAAAATCACGTTTCAGAAAATTATTCCCATTTCATTACTGACGGCGTCGGATAATATTAAAGCTAAATATTTCTTGAAAAAATACATATCTGCAAAGCTTATACAAAACTGAATCAACCTAAGTGAAAATTGATCAGGAAGTTATATCTTCTTTTTTTACCGCCAACACTCAACCAACTAATGGTAGTTAATCGATAGCTTGTGTATTTTTAAACCTCACTAGCTTGAAATATATACTGCGGAAAATCTGTTGTTAACAGGGTGTGCGGTTATTACGTAGGGTTTTCCCTGTCGACCATTTCCTGCAAATAGATGAGAACACCGAAGCCGTCAGTGCTATGAATGATGTTATAAATGGCGTGTTTTGGAAGTTTTTGTTGAAACTTCTCCAATTTCCTCTAGAGGCGTGCACGTCGCGGAGAAGGCACACGGAAGGACATAGTCAAGTCATCATAAGTACCAGAGGTGATTGGTTGACCTGTCGTGACTTACTCTGGAGGTTTGGCGCTAATAGATGCCGTTTTTGTTGTCGTCAGTCAGAAAGTTGATGCCTTGACGGTATTGTCGTCTCCTTTACCACCAAAGAACGAAGAATGGGCTTCCAGGAAGAATCTGCTTGAAAAAGACGTCCCAGATGCTATAATCTCGGACATATGGTTATTCCGGCGCCGAGTATAAATAAACTTAAAACACACTCACTTTTGTTGAAAACAAAACAAAAAAAACAACAACACATTTTCTGTAGTAATTTTTCAAGTGTTGTAAAATGAATAAGAAATTCCTCTTATGCCGCCGATTATTTTTAGAACACAAACATAAAAGTTCTTTTTTTTTATTTTTCAAATAAACATTAATCACTTCAGCGCGCGCAAATATCGTTTTCAAATTAAAGTTTCGTAAGATATGTTAATGACTTCCCGATGCTCGACTGTAAGTAATTTGTATATGTATGCGTTTTTTTTTGTTTTTGTTTTTTTAATTAAAGCTTCTTATTCTTTAATATTTTTTATGTATCTCATAATCTGTATTGAAAATTTGAATTTTATTACACATGGACTATCAAATTATGATGTATGCCCTAGAATTGAATAAACTTTCTAAATACACAATACGGGGTCATACTGATCTTTGCGTCTTTCTCTGAAATAATTATTTCTTTGTTAAAACATATTTGACCACATATTTCTGTCAATTAACTGTTCACTTTACTTCCGATTTTTGTTGTACGGAAACACATGTTTCTATTTGTGTTTTCTAATCAATTCGAATCTATAATCAGTTTAATGGGATCACCACCGGGTAAACGACTACTAGGTACTTTGGTCATGTTTTATACCCCAAATATTTGAATGTTTCTATTGGGATTAAAATGAGCATAGTTAAGTAAACAACTGGTTGTATAAATCCCTGACCTGTCTAATTCTAATTATGAGATCAGTGAATATATAAGACTTTCACTACAAAATATTCCTAAACAAAAGAGCACATGTTTAAATTTATTCCTATACAAATAAAAGATCAGAGTAGGGATCTGTCAATTGCCAAATATACTTTTATGTTAAAAGTTTGATTAATGAATTATGTAAGATGAAAATATAAGTATTGCTTTTTCATTTTGCTAATGTAAAATGTAATATTGTGCTGGAATTTTGTCGGAAGGTCCTTATAGGGGTTTTGTAGTTAAATAGTTTCTTTTCGGCGATAATGGTTCAAGAATATAATGTTTCAAACTATATGCTCATCACCATCAGTGAATTTTTAGTTAAATGTATGCAAAATATTTACTAACAGCTATGATATAGCGGTTTATGACCGTTTTCCGCGTACAGCCTCCTGGGGTGTACTAATAAGTTAGTTTTCCTTAGTTATCACGCAAGCATGATCCATGTCTCTGATGTAAGCGACAGTTTACAATTATTTGTCTTTAAAAAATATTAAGGACTTTTAATGGTTTATAACAACAAAAGAACATGCATGATATTGAGAATACGGCATTGTATATACACCGGTCTCAAATATCGTCAGTAAGACCGGTGTACACAATGGAGAATACGGTGTTGGAACGTTCTAGTTAATGACCCGTCATAAACAGTTGGTCGCTGCGTAGTAATTGGAAAATTGTTATCAAGAATAATAAAGAATAATTGCCACTAAATTAAAGCATTTACTTACAAATTTTCATTTATGCTTTTTGTTAAAAAAATATTGATAAAGTTATTATTTTGAAGGGTTTTCATACCAGAACTATTTATTACCAACGGACGTATGCCTAAACCTGATTACCGCGGCAGTATGACGTCACGGAGTAGTGATTTAAACAAAAATCAAGAATTTTTCAGAGAATTATCATCTTTACAAATTGCAGATATGAAATTAAAGAATGAAAATATTTTCATATTGTAAATGTCTGTGATGAGTGATGAGTCAGCTTAGAAAAGATCAAGGTACTATTTTTTGACCTGATTACCGCGGCAGTGACCTGATTACCGCGGCACTAAGATTTGACGAACAGTTATTAACATTGGGTCGGCATAGCCTCCCCAAAAACTATGAGTGAGATTGGAGCACCACACTAAATACACAGACACTATCCAGCGCATGTACTGATCATATATATCGTCACTTTATATATGACCGCGAAATTCAAATATTTATATTGTACATTATGTAGAATAAAAAAAACTTTGGAAACAACACACTATGCATCTTGGTAATTGTTTTATTACAAATAAATGTCTTAAACGAGCGCTTGCAGACAGCTAACACGCGGGGCATGACGATAAAATGCTCGAGTAGTCAAAAGCATGTACACCGTTTGTGTACCGGCCTAGTCAAGCGCTCCACGTAGAGCCGGGAACTCTTCTCGTCGCAAAATTTACTTTCGGTTTTATTCAGTATTAAAATGTGATGTATAAATGTTTATTCTAATTGCATCTAGAAGACAATTCGATATTCTATTGTTTTACGGTAAGGTTTATTTAATTTAAAAAATGTCGAATAAAAAACAAAAATTATATCGAAGAAATATTTTCATTATTTTCTTTGTAAATTTCTGAATACTGTTCGGGTATGTTAGTCGAGTAAAGAAATAAGAAATAAAAAGAGCACCGAAACACGAGGCTATCTGATTTGTACGAGGGGGCGTAGCCCCCGAGTATTAATCAGATTGCCGAGTGTTTTGGTGTTCTTTCTCTTTTGTATCATAGTCAAACATAAAAGCACGTTCCCTGTTGTCACAATATGAAACCCCGGCAAAAATGAACCAATGAACGAACATCTGAATATGACATTTCTGTCGCTTTCCCTTTCTCTGCCGTCACAATATGTAAACCCCAGCAAAAATGAGCCATTCAATGGGCATGCTCTGGAGTGCGGGTAACTAATACCCGCACTCCAGTTAACGCACTGTGCATGTATATGTATACGATTTAACCCTGTAGGCCAGTCATAATAGTAATTATGGTAAAACTAATTCCTTCACAAATGTTTTCACGATTAAATAAAAGATAAGCATTATCTACATTTTGAGAAAAAAGTCCTCAAAAAATCTCCTTGCAGAATCTTGAAAAATCGATCATAAAGATATAGTAAAAATCGATAGTTAAATGTGTCTCTTAAATTACACCATACTTTAATTTTATGCACGTTCGGTGACGTCACGTTTATTGTATTTTCGTTGAAAGATTTGAAGTTACTTCAATTCCAGCATTCCTAGTGCAAAGGTGAGTAATTTTAGTCATTTTTATATTCTTCTGTATAAATTTTAGGGAAAAATATGTCAGTAGATAGATTTAATTGACCACCAATCAATCGATTATGCAGATGACAAAATGTGTCATATAATTTCGCGATTTTAAACACAATTTTGAATGAAGTAATCATTAAAAGAGAGTTTATCTTTTACACACTGTTCTACATTGTTTTCTTTTGTACAATTATCTAAAATGGCACAGAATTAACCACACATCTTACTGAGTATTTAAAAAATGTGTATGCACAAGTTATGTAAATTTTTCTTCTCTACGGAAGCGTGTTGTGACCAAAATCACGAAAATCTAGGGATATTTTTAAAATGTTAAATTTGACTTATTTCAAAAAGTTGGCATGTTTTATGAATTGTGGAAATCATAATTAAATCAAATAATATGTTAACTTGCTGTAAACACAGGAACTTGAAATTCTATCACTATTAACGATAATATGCAAAATATACCCCCTATATACTATAAAAAAACACAAGGAATGAAACGCCTTTTCCCCACCCCAACATAATTTACGCCGAACAAATCAACAAAACAACGGATCAAAATAATCTATCTGGCCATTTCGATAAACAATACATAAATGCATCAAATACCACCGATAACTTTTTTAATTTCGTAGCTATGTAGGAATAATTCAACATTTTCTGATTATTTCCCACGATCTGAGTTTGTCGCCGACTCCATTTCGTGACGTCACTGGATGTTGATTCGAGGAGAATAATATTTATTAAAATTATTTTTAACAAGTTCCAAAAATAACAAGTTTGCAAGTAAAATACTGTCAAACTAGAACAAATGACTGATTTATTTCTTACGGCTGGGCTGAATTTATTTGCTAGGCCATATCAAATAGAGTACTCAAATTTTTTTTAAAACGAAAGTACTATTTCCAAGATTTACCGTTCTTGTTTGGGGTTTCCCTTTCAAATGTATTTATAAAAGTGATTTGTTAAAAAGGTTTTACATGAAGATGTTTAAATCTATTTACATAGGATAATTTGTATAAAAGTTTTATACATACCTGTTATTTTTTGGAACTTATTAAAAATAATTTTAATAAATATTATTCTCCTCGATTCAAAATCCAGTGACGTCACGGAATGGAGTCGGCGACAAACTCAGATCGCGGGAAATAATCAGAAAATGTTGAATTATTCCTACACAGCTTTGCGATTTTAACAAGTTATCGGTGGTATTTGATGCATTTATGTATTGTTTATCGAAATGGCCGGATAGAATATTTTGATCCGTTGTTTTGTTGATTTGTTCGGCGTAAATTATGTTACGTTGGGGTGGGGAAAAGGCGTTTCATTCCTTGTGTTTTTTTATAGTATATAGGGGGTATATTTTGCATATTATCGTTAATAGTGATAGAATTTCAAGTTCCTGTGCTGTAAACAAACGTATTTTGTAATACATAATGCATTTCTAAGCGAATTCCAGCATGCTATATGGAAAAAAAAGACAGCGTATCCAATAGGGTGTAATCAAGTTAAAACTATTACCTATTAATGAGAAGTTGTTACTGGAACTTTATACATTACTTTTACTTCTTAACAGAAGACATGGATTTAAAACCCAAATTATTATGCCAATTATTTGATTCTTTTGTAGGTTCAGTCATATCATAAGTATGTATCTGTGAGTATGGGGTTATAGCAAATCTAAAGATAATTGAGCGTATTCACTTGAAATAGTGTAAAAGAATTTTAAATGTTAGAGCCAATACAAGCAATGTTCGTATATACGGCGAACTCGGCCGTTACCCATTGTATATAAATCGATACGTAAGAATAATTAAGTTTTGGTGCAAATTGATAAATACTGACAATATTTTTTTACGGAAAACATATGAATTAAGTTTATCTGATTGTTATAAAGGTAAAAATCTGGGTATCAAATGTTAAAGAAATCCTAGATATATATGGTTTATCCGAATACTTTTTTGAAAATAATATCGTAGAATCTAGATAGTAAATTATTTCCAAAAATATTTAAACAAAGAGTTATTGATAATTATATACAAATATGGCATTCATTCATCTCTAGAAAATAATTCTGTTTTAGAACTTTATAAAAATTGTAAAGAATTATATTCATACGGAAACTATCTTAACATATTACCTATGGATCCTAGGTTTTACATCACAAGAATTAGAATGTCTGCGCATACACTAATAGTACAAACGGGTAGATATGGTCAAAATAGAATCCCAAGGAGTGAAAGATATTGTTTGTGTTGTAATACTATGGATTTAGAAGACGAATATCATTTTGTTTTGATATGCCCATGCTATGTTGACATAAGGAAAAAAATATGTGAAACGATATTATTACAACTGTCCACCAATGTGTAAATATTGGACTGAATTCTTCTAAATAAAGTTATACTCACTAATCTAGCTAAATATCTGAAAGAATCGATTAAAATCAGGAACATTACTGTTAGTACTAACAACTGAATTTTGATATTTTGTTACAAATTTATACTAAAAATTCAATTTGTGTATTTATATTGTAGTGATGATGCACTATGTACAAATCCAAAACAAAATTGTTCTGTTCTGTTCTTTACAAAGTTTTATATCTTATGTTTTAACTATTTTTATTCTATCATTCTAGACAATTTGGATAAGTCTTATAATCTAATGTCAAAATGCAATAGATTTCACTTATCAAAATGGTTTTAAAACACAAAATTTACTTAAATACTAAGATGACATATTCAAAGAGAAAATTAAAATGAGGTGTTAACAGACCAGCTTCAAATTTGCATTTGATATAGATTTTAATCATATCTTTTCCGATCCTAAACCATTTTATTCTTATTATAACATATTAAATTTGCTTCAATTGTTTTCTTTCTAAATGTTGTGTAGCTTGATAATCTACCCAGTGCCAGTTGTATGTATATTTTAAGTTATGTTTTCCATGTTGTTGTCAGCATTTATAGAACAGTTGTTGTATAATTAGTTAGAAGATGGATAGACACGTGACTTCTACAGTCTACACAAGGGGTAATGGGATGTGAGAGAAAAATGGCTTTTTACGTAGATATATCTTATTGAATGAATAAAAACAAAACAATTGGGTGTCTTTCCGGTTTGTTAATACAACAGAAATTGATATATTAACAACACAAATTTACATCATTGTTTTACAGCATGATTATAATAAATGCACATACAAAAGAGTTTGCTCATACCAACATTTTCTCAGGCGTTTCCCTATCATATCATTTCAATACTATTTCTTTTTAATATCTTTTTGATAATGTTTTATGGACTTTATATATCTTATTTTCAGAGGAAGGGCTAAACATAGTATGGGATGGTTGATTGCAGAAGACAATATTAAGCAAGAGTCCAGCCTTTTATATTTTGGCGAACATAAATCAATCCGTTGATTGGATGTGGCAAGAGTTTTCCATATTTCCAAGTTAGGAGATGCTAAATGGGTTCTGTTTGAAAAGATCCAGCATTTTTGAAAAGCAATTAACAGGTAAATCAAAGAAAACCCTCTATATTTTTAATACACAGTTGGTGTACCAGATTCAATTTTGTGTGCTACTGCATATATAACTTTTCTAAAGGGAATTCACATTTGTAAAAGTGAAATGGTTTTCTTTTAAAAGTGTTTTATTTTTAGTGTCCAAAACTGCAGTTTTCTTACATTCTCGGAATTACAAAGATCAGAGATTTGTTTGTTGGTTTTTATGCCACATCAACACTTTACAGGTCATATTATAACTTTCAAGCTTTACTGGTGAAGGAAAAAGTGTGACATAGGTATTATTTTTAGCGCGTAGAACCACCAATATTCTATAAGCTTAGTTGGGAAAGCTATGTCAGATAATAGATTCCAAAACCCAGGCAGGACTCGAACCTACATCGTTAACACCGTAAGAAGCAAGTGTTTTGAAGTCAGTGACCTTAAACACTCGACCAAAACTTCAAATGAAAGTATAGGTGCCGTTTTGTTCAGTATTTCTTACTTATATGGCACATTACGATGTTTCATAGTTAGCGCTTATTTCAGCCGATAGGCAATTTACACGCTTTAAATTTATTATAACAATATAACATGAAACATATTTTCTAAAGAAGAAAGCTGAGGCACGTTTTTCCTGAGGCTAAACGTGCCTCATTAATGTATGAATTTTTGAAGATAATTCAATATAAAAATATAAATCTAAAAGCACAATCCTATCTTGCTTTTCATAGTACCTACATTTTCAGTTTGACATAAAATTGTTTTATTTTAAAAGCAGAATGCAAAGTTCGCATTTTTATTTATCATCTTATGTTGTAACAATTTTACAGATGCGAAACAATGTGTCTCTGTGAAAAGGGCAGGCTAAAGGTTTCAACAGCACCGGCCGAAAAAGTGGATTTATTATTTCAGGATTGAACAAGGGCAGGGCAATATGTATTTATACATGTGTATCGTTGTCAGACTATATGGATAGTCGGGCCTCGGTGACAAAAATGATGAAACAACATTGTGTTTTTTCAGTGTCTTAACATTCAGAAGATTCATTTTATTTTAAAATGACTTTTTACAATAATTTTTTTTACAAAACTTCCATGGTAAAGTTTAGCATTGGTAAGATATTTACTTGAAGGATTGATTTTCAGAACAGAAATGCAAATACAATGTATATAAATAATAATTATTTGTATAAAATGTATTACAATTTTGAATTATAATATAAATTTAGATAGATTCATACAACTTTATTCTTGGTAGAGCTAACTTGTAAGAATATTTAATGGAATATGACTTAAAGTAAAAAAAAATATTTATCATTAGTGGGTGGGGTAATGTTTTATACCAGTCTAAATGATGATGTATAGATTATGCAGTGTTGCGACTTTTTGAATGTAATCAACATTGCTTGAAGTGTTTTGGATTAAATAAAGCATGTTTGTGTATTAATGTGTTACTTTGTTAATGACCATATTTGCGTAGAATATCAGGATTATTTAATTTCACAGATTTTTCTAATTGAAAACACATGATTTCAAAACATGACATTTTTAGCATTTTATACTTCGAATTTTTTTGAGGACTTTTTTCCTGTAGCAACACATATATAGTAGATAACAAATATGTAAATATCTTTTCTGAAGGAATTTGTTTGAGGTTGGGTCTTATTTTTGGCTAAAATGCCTAGCCTACTGACACATTTTCAACAGAAAGGTCTCCAAACTATGATACAATATGGCCTTATATAACCTGTTTCAAAAACATATTCAGTATCATTTACTTAATATAACATCAAAAGAAATAGAAATTTATTTACAACTTGTTTTTGTTGTATATATGACAATGCATTTAGTATACCACTGATATTTCTTAAGAAAGCGTGGTAATTTTGACAGTTGGCATATGCGGTAACCATGGAAACTGCCCGTTTACAAAAAAACTAACACGTCAACATATATTTTTATTTCTTTTTTTGAATCCACCATAAAATTTTACTATATATATCAAAAATGTAGAAAATTCTACGAAAGAAATTTCTTGATAGCTTTAATAATTTACAGAATTCATGTTTATTTTTCTCAATTTTTGTTTAGTTAAAAAGCATGAAACACTCATTTTTTAAATAAATATGTTCAGATTATCGTTTGTTTTACACATAACCCTTAGATAAAGCATGTTTTTTTTTATAAAATTATGTTTATTGTGTGTATAATAAGCTGTCTTATACGTTTTTATAACACAGTTCAAGGCCGTCGTCGATGGTCCGGCCGGTCCGGCCTTGGCCGGACCAATATTCTGGCCAAAAATGATAAAAAAAAAAAAAAAAAAAACAACAAAAAAACGCATCGCTGATTAGCGATTTGACACTTAACTAGCCCCTTATGCAAATTGCGCGGTAATATACAAACATGACGCGAAGGAACAACTGTACACTGTTTATCGACGTTAACGATCCAAATGTTCCCCGGAAGAGGAAGGCGCCCACACGATTCGTGATTTGGAACGGTGTTGGCTACCACCCCGTTACAGTGCAGGATGTGTTCCGCCCTAAGTATTTTGAAGCAATCGATCTTGCCATGGCCAGTGTAAAAGAGAGATTTGACTGTTCTCTGAGGTCGTTGTGTTGCTTAAGATTTTGTTAGTAATGCCTGCTACTAATGCTACCAGTGAAAGGTCATTTATTTTGACAGTTTTGAGATATACGGTTACCATGGAAACTGTCAATTTTCAAAAAATCCAACACGTCAACATATATTTTTCTTTTTATTTTTGAATTCGTCATTGAATTTTACACAACATACAAAACATTTAGAAAATCCTACGAAAGAAATTTTTCAATATCTTTAATTATTCACAGAATTCATGTTTATTTTTCTCATTCACCTGACGGATACTTTAACGTTTTCATAGTTCTCTATAACAGCTATTTTGAAGTCTAAATTATATAACCTGACCCACGTGGGTCAAGTTGGGAAACCTCCATTTTATTTTTTATAAAGAGAAAAAGTTTTGTTCCTCTGACTGCTTAGTGTTTTCATTTCGATGACATTTATAGAATATTGAAAGAAAAATTCAAACCGTAGAAATGAAAAGTTTGCCACCCTACACTAAAGAATTGAAAAGCATTAACTAGTATTATACCATATGTTACCTATTCAGTTGATATTATGATTTTTTACCGTTATTATAAAGATCGTTGCTTTAATAAGGTTCAAATACGCTGTTTTTACCTCTATCTTCAAGTTACATTACGCTCAATCTGTCTGGTTGAGTTCATTTGACTATACAAATGTATATTTAAAAAGATTGACTATTATAATGGCCATTGAACAATAGTTGATTATGAAAATTGCCAAGGATAAAATATGATTGATAAATTGCCTGAAATATAAAAGGCCTGCCCCACTCTTATTTATAAACGGAGCATTAACGACATATTCCGAAGGATATCTATAGAATTTATTGTGATTCATGTGGGCTAGTGATTATTCACATGGACTATTATCTATAATTTAAAATTGAAACCTATTATGGAAACATTTCAAGTTGTTTTGACTTTGACCTTTTCACCCACCATTCATAATGTTACTTTAATTTATGTTTAACTATGGATCTCTTTTTTGTTATTTCATACTAGGTAATGAGCGTATACGTCAGTTTGCCTCTTTTTTCTCTCCAGATGGGCCCAATATACTTTTTAACCATGCGTAAAATCCAGATATCGTACAACAACTCAACTTCCTAAATGACCAAGGTTAAACGATAGGTCCAGATGGTAAAGGGACACACGGACCTGACGCTGTGCTGTCGATGGTAGACTGGACATTGCAAAATCAAGTTAATCAGACTCCTGCCTTGTCGATACACTCGGTATTTTGTATAGCAAACTATTTACAATGATATAATGGTTTGCAATAGTACCTATTATGGCTAAACTACCATATTACACAATCGGAAATGCATTAGTACAAGGAGTATACTCCTTAAATACCAGTACCAGTACTTGTCAGCTCATGCGGTATATAAGTACAAATACCAGTATTATACCAGTACTTTTATTTTGGAAGTAATTAAGTACGAGTACTTTTACATTTCACCATATTTTGCATACAGACTGTTTAATATAAATTTCCACAACATAGTATTCTTAATGTAAAAGTATAAAGATAAATAGGATAATATACATGTATGTGATAAAACTTTACTCTTTCAATCTTTTATGAAAACCAAAGATGTCCCTTATATATGCAGTACCAGTGCCACATTTTGAGACAGTTATTCAGTACCAGTACATATAGCAACAAAGTAATTCATGCGAGTAATTCAGTGACAGTACATTTGTACCAATACAGTACTTCCAAAATAAATATGCAGTACAATAATGCATGTCTGTGCAAATTAAAAATTTAACTTAACTTGTTCTTACTATTTTCTTCAAAATTAAAAAAATGCATATAGACATATAATTAAAGCATAGTGAATAACTTACATGGAATAAATTGTACTATATCTTATAATATTTCAGGTTGAAATAAGAACCGTTACGATTTTTGTGGCACTTAAAGACTGGACAGAATGAAAATGTCGAGTATCATATGAAAGTACCGGGTACTGATTCAAGAAACCTTCATTTCTTACTTCTAGGAACTCGGCATTCTAAACTGATTTTAACAGTTCCAATGAAAAAATACTGAGTTTCCCAATGAAAAAAACCCATTAATTTCCCAATGACAAAATATGTATCATAAACACTGTAGTTTTGTTAAAAAGCATATATACTAGGACGAAAAAGAAACGCCGGGTACATAAGATATGCAACACATATTTTATTGCTTGGCCTAAAATAATGAAAATCGGTCAGATTTATATAATGCCCATGTCGCCAGAGTTTGCCAGCAATTTCTTGCCAACAGTAACATACACCCACTCGATTGGCCAGCATTCAGTCCAGATTTGTCCCCAGTTGAACATTTGTGGGACGAACTGGATAGGAGGGTAAGGAGACGTCCAAATGCCCCCACTAATCATGTCCAGCTCACACATGCCTTGCATGAAGAATGGAATAACATCCCCATGGCCATGATTAACACCCTGGTGAATTCCATGCATAGACGGATCAGGGCTGCCACAGCTGCGCATGGAGGACACACAAGATACTGATATGTCCGGCCGTGTTTCGCAAAACAAGAAGGGTCATCGTTAAAATGGGGTATTTTTTCACATAATCAGCATCGGAAATCGATTGAAACTTCAACAGCTGGTTCCATACAGATGACATTTCATACAAAAATGAATATAATAATCCAATAATACAATTTATCCCTTAAAACAATCATTATAGGTTACCCGGCGTTTATTTTTCGTCCTAGTATATAATTTCGTAGCAGGTAAGGCTTTTTCATATTTAAAAATAATTTATTTTTTCTTTTAAGGACATGCTCTGTGTTCAGTTGATGTGGGATTTGCACACTTTAAAGATTAAATTCCGTAAGCATGATGTAGAAACACGACAACAGCTGGCCGATGTAACAGAAAAATCGTCTACATAAAAAACAGCGCTGTATGTTACCTTCAGTGGCCATTGGCAGCAATGGAAACCCTTTCTAGATATTTTTCAAGTATAAGGTAAACTTTGTTTATCGCATTCAAATGAAAATGTTTTAAATGAAAATGTTGTTAACTTTAAAGTCGGAGTTGCTGTACCATAGAAAGAGAAAATATCTTATACACGAAAGTGTAAGGGTGTAGTGTTTCTATTAATCGTTTACTAGTAACTTAAATTTACTTTACTTACATTTATCTTATAGCATGAAGTAAAAAAATTCCATACCATATAATAAGAACGTATTCATGGTTCTCAAAGAGTATATTTAAGCCAAATCAAGTAAAACATTTTAACATGAGATAAATTGTATATCATTCCTTCTACAATTAAATTAAATTTATATATTGGGATGGTCTTAATTTTTTATAATTTACAAACTGACAGTGACAGTATGTAAAAATCAGTCACGCGACCATGTTTACGGAGCTGTCTTTTAACTAAAATATTTTTTAATGTGCACAGAATAATATTTAATATTTTTGATTTATAGAAGCATATTAGGAAATACGTTTGGAACAGTTGTCATTACGGATATTTATCGTTTTCTTTTGACAGAACATTCCAGCACATTCGGTTCCAGTCAGGCACACCGGGTGCGGTGATGGCCAGAATAACACGTACCCGATTCGCCGGTCTCCTATCGGTAATTCCCGGTCTCTCCCGGTCTATTTTGACCGGGATTTACTAGTGACACACGTTTATTGTCCGGTCTCTCCCGGTTTTGGAGTAGATGTTTGATATCGTTATAGAACAGAACAGAACAGAACAAATATTTAACAGATAAATATGTTCTTTTCCAAAATGAATGTTTGTCACTTAGTTTGGTTACAATAATTAATAAACACAGATCAACTCTCAAATTTAATAACATACAATTCGAAAAAACAACAACAACAATAGCATATTGTTTATATTATTTATATGAGATAAAAACAACAAATATGTACAATAATTGAGTAAAAAGGTACATCAACTTTGAAACATTTTATATTATTTGTCATCATTAACATTATCATTTGACTAATACTTAACGCCTTATTCACCTTGAAATGAGTCTTATTCCCTATCATCATGTCCAGAAAGATCTGAAAGTACATTCGCGCTTTCATCATCAACATCATCTCTTTGAGCTGCTGAATTTCCCCTGTTATCGTCACTGGCATTTGATGTTTCTGAATTAAGGTCTTTCACAGATACAATTTGTTTAGGCACAGTTTCATCATCAGGGCCAGCCACAGTTTCATCATCAGGGCCAGCCACAGTTTCATCATCAGGGCCAGCCACAGTTTCATCATCAGGGCCAGCGTCTATAAACAACGTTGATAGATCGTAAACTCCGCTGTCACCGTAACTAGATGTACTTGGTAAAGATACAATAGAAAACCCACTATCAGGTTGCTTTTCTTGCGCGCCAATTTTCAACATTTCAATCTGTAAGTCACAATTTCCAATGCTAGATTTACGACTATTGTTAAAATCTTCAGGCTCATTTCTCCGCTTTTTTTCTTTTGTTTCATTTTCACAAGGTCTGTCCTTCCGTTTTGACCTTTTAAGACTGGTTTCCCTTGCTGTTATCTGAAAAGTACTTAGATCAGGAACTTTCTTTTCCTGTGTTTTCTCATCATAACTCACATTATGCTCACTATTTCTTCTTGAATTATTTACCAAATTAGCTTTTGCTTTGTCGTTATTTCCAATTGGTTTGATATCTTCTGCGCAACCTGATGCTCCATTGTTGTCTTTATCGGGATATTTGACTACTTCCCTAGTATTCTTTTCAGATTTACTGTCCGTGTGTATAATATCCCTAGATTCCGCTCTATCTTCAACAGAAGGCTCAGCCTGATTACTTTCTTCTACTTGATGAATATTATTTTCTACATCAGCTCTGCGTCGGTGGCACTTGACTGACTAAGGCTTGACTGACAGATTCTTATGTCTTCACATCTACAAACGAAACTATTCCTGTCTAGATTTATATCATCTTGCAGCATTCTTGCAATATCTGTATGATACCCAGATGACTCTATAACTCTAGCAATGGTTATAATAACATCTTGATATAAACTTGGGTTATTCACTACCTTAAACAATTCATTCCAAAGTCGCTCCGATGTCGTGGGCTGGCCTGGCTGATCTTCCTCGCTCACGATATTAACAAATGGTAGCAAAAGCAAACCATTAGAACACTGGGGAAGATGATCAGTAATCAGAGAAATATTCACTCTTTTACTAAGATTACAGCGAAGACACTGTGATTGGTATGTAAAATTTGAATCATTTAAATGACGATTCAAAGAGGTAAATATACTTTTTACAGTATCCTGATAACGTGTACGCATTCCATAAATAAACATAAGCATCGTGTGAGTGTCTCTGTTTAGAAGCATTAATAAAAGTCTTATTGTGCACTGTGATTCACTGGAACGGGCATAACACAATTCCTCATTGGTAACCATGCAGTTTTCAGTCATGAATGAGTTGTCTATCCGATTCAACTGTACGAAGTTTTCGTACATTGCTCTAACTAGACATGCTCTGAATCGTTGCTCGTCTAAATGACAAAAAAAAAGACGAAAAACAAGTAATGAATGGGAAAACATGTAATGAACGAAAAAATAGCCAATGAACGTTACAAAAACATGCAATAAATGACAAAAAAGGGTAATCAATAAATTTAAATAAAAGCAAGTATGTACCATTCCAAAATCTCAGCAATTCAAATCAAGCTAGCTGATAACAAAACTCTTTTTAACAAGCAAGGTACGCAAAGCGTTGTTGACGGGTGTACTATTGATGATATTCATAATAAATACGAAAAGGCATTTTCATGTAAAAAATCGGATACATGCTCGATAAAGAGATAGTAGTAAGTAACACAATTTTGAGTGACAAAATCTATCCGTCTCAGCTAACATTATGTACATTTATTATAAAATATACTTGGTTAATATCTTGGAATTTATATATACTATATAAAAGATGGAACCACAAATGCTTTAATACCTTCGATAGAGCTTGTGTAATCTCCTGTAACTGTTTCATTCACCCATGTTTCAAAACTCTCAGCTTCAGGATTTGTATCTAGACTCGTGCTTGTCGCGCCTTCATTTTGGGTAGCCTGGAATAACCATGTCGGCAACACATATTGTATACTTTGTAAACTTGGTATATATTCTGCATACGGCGCTAAATATCCAGCAATAAAAGATGGCTGGTTCGTTTCAAGTGTTATCTCGTCTGCGTCTGCATTAATTGGAATATTTACATGAACAAAGTCATGTGTTATTGAATCAGGGTTATCGTCCGTATGCTCTGAAATAGAAGGCTCCGGTCCTGCAGTATTTTCAGCTTGGGAATTGCATACTGTATCGACAGAAAGAACGCTGCACGCGCCATCTACTTCTGTGCTTGAAGTCAATTCCGACATTGTGTATGCCGCTAAAGAGCCCAGCGAATGGAATGCCGGCTGGTTTGCATGAGAGTCTACTTCTTTCTGAAAATTAAGTTAAATCTTAAATATTATGGGTTAAGTACTGTGACAATGTTGATTACAATACTCAATACAAAATCGGACGAGTAGACAGATTTTTAACTATAAGCATTAGCCG
>NW_026858282.1:0-21708 GCF_026571515.1 Ruditapes philippinarum
AAGCCCTGGGTACAAAATTGGCCGCCCGGGGGGTCATTGATTTTCCCTAGATGCATATAGTAAAACTTAAGAAATCTTTTTTAAAAAACTCAAAGAGCTAGTATGGTTAAGATATATGAGCATCAAACATGTTCTAATGAGTGTCTACCAAGTTTGTTCAAATAAAAGCCCTGGGGTCAAAATTGGCCCCGCCCGGGGGGGTCATTGATTTTCCCCTATATGCATATAGTAAAAACTTAAAAAATCTTCTTTTAAAGAACCAAAAGAGTTAAAGCTCAAGATATTTAGCATGAAACATGTTCCAATGAGTGTTTACCGGAAGTTTGTTCAAATAAAAGCCCCTGGGTCAAAATTGGCCCCCCCCTGGGGGTCATTGATTTTCCTATATACATATAGTAAAAAACGTAAAAAATCTTCTTTCAAAAAAACCATGAGAGCTAGAGCTTTAGATATTTGGCATGAAACATTTCTAGTGAATGTCTACAAGTTTGTTCAAATAAAAGCCTGGGATCAAAATTGGCCCCGCCCCGGGGGGGGATCATGAAAAAAATTTTCCCCCTATAATGAAATTAAGTAAAAACTTAAAAATCTTCTTTTAAAGAATCAAAGAGCTATGGCTAAGATATTTAGCATCAAAATATGTTCTAAAAGTGTCTACCAAGTTTTGTTCAAATAAAAGCCCTGGGGTCAAAATTTGGCCAGCACAAGGGGGGTCATTGATTTTCCATATATGCATTATAGTAAAAACTTTTAAAAACTCTTCTTTTAAAGGAAACCAAAAGATTAGAGCTAAGATTTTAGCATGAAAATGTTCTAATAAGGTGTCTACCAAGTTTGTTCAAATAAAAGCTCTGGGGTGAAAATTGGACCCGCCCGGGGTCAACATTGATTTTCCCTAATGCATATAGTAAAAACTTAAGCAAATCTTCTTTAAAGAACCCCAAAAGAGCTAGAGCTAAGATATTTAGCATGAAACATGTTCTAATGGGTGGGCTACCAAAGTTTGTTCAAATAAAAGCCCTCGGGGGTCAAAAATTGGCCCTGCCCCCGGGGGTCATTGATTTCCCTATATTCAATAGTAAAAAAAATTAAAAAATCTTCTCTTTTTAAAGAACTCAAAAGAGCTATGGCTAAGATATTGAGCATCAAACATGTTCTAAGAGGTGTCTACCAAGTTTGTTCAAATAAAAGCTCTGGGGTCAAATTGGCCCCGCCCCGGGGGATCATTGATTTTCCCTATATGCATATAGTAAAAACTTAAAAAATCTTCTTTTAAAGAACCATCTTCTTTTAAAGAACCAAAAGAGTTAGAGCTAAGATATTTAGCATGAAACATGTTCTAATAAGTGTCTACCAAGTTTGTTCAAATAAAAGCCCTGGGGTCAAAATTGGCACCGCCCCGGGGGTCATTGATTTTCCTTATATGTGTATAGCAAAAACTTAAAAAATCTTCTTTGAAAAAACCCAAATAGCTAGAGTTAAGATATTAAGCATGAAACATCTTTTAGTGAGTGTCTACAAAATTTGTTCAATAAAAGACCTGGGTCAAAAATTGGCCCCGGCCCCGGGGGTCATTGGATTTTCTTTATATGTTTTATAACAAAAAACTTAAAAATCTTCTTTGAAAAAAACCCAAATAGCTAGAGTTTAGATATTAAGCATGAAACATCTTCTAGTAAGTGTCTACAAAGTTTTTGTTCAAATAAAAGCCCTGGGGTCAAAACTGGGTCGGCCCCAGGGGTGTCATTGTTTTACTATATGTTTATAGTAAAAACTTAAAAAAAATCTTCTTTAAAAAAGCCCAATGAGCTAGAGCTTAGATGATTAGCATGAAACATCTTCTTATAGGTGTCTACAGAGTTTGTGCAAATAAAAGCCCTTGGGTTAAATTGGCCCGGCAACGTTGGGGTGGGGTGGGTGGGGGTTGGGGGGCCTATAAACAGGTGAGCGACCTCAGGGCCATCATGGCCCTCTTGTTTAAATTTGTCTTTTGACGTCTTATCTGTGATACGCAGGCTTCATAACCTCTGATCCCCTTTCAAAATTCCATTTAATTAGTTCCGTCCATTGTTTTCTCGTTTAGGGCACACGCTTTTTATTACTTGGGGACCATACGCCGCTTTTCATGGAATGGCACGGAAGTGTCACATTGAAGGTTCCATGATAACCGCCGTATGAACACATCTGCGGATGTTTCTAAATTCAAAATTTTACTATTTCACGTTTAAATGTTGAATTCTGCTTAAGCCGGTGCTAGGGGGCGTGGACGGTAACTTGCACTTTCCAGTACCGTCCATGAACAGGCTCAATCAAACCGAGCCTGCAAAATTTTCAATTTTGCCGTGTTGGGCTTTCTTTAGGGATTCTGTATTTATCTATTGTTGCGCGCCGGTGATGTCAATCTATGGGTAGCGTATAAGAAGCGCCGACCTCGCAACACTGTGTTTCTATTGTTTTGCACAATGTCGTAAAGTTGGAGTCTCTGAACCAGTGTAACTAAGCGCCACAGGTTATACAAGCTGATCTTTTCTGATGAGGTGATATTGAAGAGTTTGGTCTCCACAGGGAATTATGGGAAAGTCATATATAAGCAAAGGGGGTTATTTATAATGCAAAGGAAAAAGACTCATATATGGCAGTACTTTCTCTTTATTCAATGTTATAAGGGAAAATATATCTATTGTAATGAATGCAAAATACAAGTCAAGAAATGTAAATATAAAAATTAATACCTCTTGTATACTATATTGCACGAAAGAAAATGCCGAAAAGCTACGCAAAAATTCACTAAGATCTGTCGACTAAAAGGGAGTAGGGATATTATATCTCAATTGATAATTTAACAAAAATCTTGTATCTTGCTAGACTTATGAAAATCAAGAATATAACAGATAGTTTACTTAAGAATGCCTCAAGGATATATTTAATTTATTTATACTGTAATATGAAAGAATGCTATTCACTCAAAAATTGTATTATTATGTTAACCTTACAATTATCAAAGATTGTTCAAATTGTTGCTTGAGAATGGAATCTGACAAAGATTTACCCTAGATGTTTCTAAGTTGTGGAGACCCCGAATGACGGGAACAATCAGTTTATATACCCAAGGACTGTGCACAAAAATAGTTTGTGTGTGCACAAAAAATAAAAGTGCTTGTACACAAAATGTGCACAGCACGCAAAATATTAAGTGTACAATACATGAACGCCATTGGATGACAAGTGCACGAAAAAACTTTGTGCACTGGCAACCAGAAATCTATGTCAAATTCCATATTTATGCCATAAATATTACCAAAAAGTAATAAAACTTAATCTATATGACAGAAATATATCAAAGACAAATGGAATCTTACATTATAACTCCTCTTCAGACTCATATTGCCAGAAAATCGTCAAAAACACTGATATTTTAACGTTCTACAGTTGCTAGGGAGAAAGTTACCCTAACACCGCTTAACAAAACCCGGAAGTAAATTAAATTAACGAAAATAACATTAATTACCGAATTAATAAGCCTGATAGACAATCATTTCCATTTAAAATAATTTAAACATGTTAGCACCAAAATGATATCTTAAATCATTAGATAACAATCTGTTTATAGGGCTCAAAAAGCCCAAAAAAGCAATTTTCTCAGTAAGAGTACAACATTCGGATACAGCAGTTTTGTCTTACAAAATAGCTAAGTGTGAACAATAGACGGAATAAAGATGAATCTTTCCAGTACATGTTTGCCAATTTAACGTAACATATAATCAACAATAACATCAGGCTAAGCATTAATGCTGGGGCATCTCACTATTTTATGTAAAATATGATAAACAAGATCAACAAGGAAAGGCGGCGTTCAATGAACGCAACCCCCACATGACCCAGCAACAAGAACCAATGGCAAGGAGCCCAGGGGGACCCCAAACAAAAACAGGACAGGGCAAAGACAGAGCACGGACAGGTTAATCATTAAATGATAATTAATTTGTAACTGATTAGGAATTCAAAGAAAATAAAAATAGGCCCACAAAGGGGAAGGGGACAGGAGACCGGGGGAGGGGGTGGGGAGCAATCAAAGAAACAAAAACTAGAGGCAACGGGGAAGACACTTACCGCAGACGAGAAAACAACAAGGGACACAAGCAAAAGTGTCACCAAAACAGTATGAAACAACATAAGACACACATCTGAGGAACACAGTGGGGCGCCGCCTTGGAACGGTCAGCAGCATAATAATGACTGCTGGGGAGTTTAAACCGGTTAATGGTGCACCAAACCTCGCTCTTAGCCCCATCATGTTCCTATAAACGAGACAGTGTAAATAAAATGAATCCCCGCCAAGTGAAATTCTAACAGTTGTCATGGTTACAAAAGGTTAAATAAGTAAAACACTAAAATGATCATGTAGAAACATATAAAAGTAAACCCAATGACCATAACAAAAGTACTCAATGTCCTAAAGGAAGAAAGAGCAACAAGAAAATCACCTACAAGGGCCCAACGAAGCAAGGCAGAAGACGAACATTAAGACAATTCAGTCCCAAAGGGCTTTACGAACTATCCATCATAGAGCCTCCCACTTGGTCCGTCAGATGCAATCAAAAGAGGAAAGCGTAGTGTCCAACTGTAAAAGGGTTGAACACTAAACATGCAGTATGTCTTAAAATAGTAGGGTCATAACCTCTTTTAATAAAACGTTTAATGATTTTAGTAAAAACAGCAGAAAAATTACCATGACCCAAAATCTTACGAAGTTTGTAAATCACATCGCCATTAAAACCAGGCTGGCTAATCCCTTGTCGCAGAAGAGTTTTTAAATCACTATTGAATTTGGAAATTAAATCAAAGTTACGATTGTAAAATTTAGTAAAATATTTCCGTAATTTATGATAGCGGTAGCCCTGTTTTAGAAGCTTGCTGGTAATAAAAATATTCCGCTCGTTGAAATCCTTTACGTTGCTACAAGCTCTAGCGAATCTAATTAACTGGGAAACATAAACCCCGTAAGATGTTGCATGGGGTACGTCTCCATCTAAATGTGGATAATTAACTATACAAAAGTCAAAGTCATCTCTTTTATCATAGATTTTCGTGTGAATAGAATTGTTGTTGATAGATGAAGATCCAAAAATGATGTACTAAAATTTGAAGAGTTCGTTTTATTAAGTTGTAGTTCATGCGGATAAATGTCAGACACCATTTGATCAAAATAAGGATTATCTAAATTAATTACTTTACAATGTCAATATATTACGCAACAAAAAAAACACCCTAATTTGACTATTTACAATTTTCACAGTGACATCCAATTTAAGTACTGTAGCATGCTGGACATCTATAAACCATTGCCATTAAGCTAAAAAAAAATTATTTTGAATGTTGTTAAGAACAGATGCAATTTTTAAAGGAAATCTTAAAACTTTAGCATAAGATAAACATTTAATATCTTGCAATTACAAACACCTATTTAATATGTTATCTCTAATATTTCATCTTTAAACAATATCAATCGTTATTTTCCGCATTTATGACTGAAATACTGTTGGAAAAAGGCGTAAAATGAAACAAACAAACAATCATTCAGCTCCTTTTTCTCTGGAAATTATATCTTTTGTTCTATTCTGTTGTGAAAATCATAAAAAACACTGAATCCATGTATAGTTAATTCTACTTCCTGTTAAAATATGATAAACAAGATCAACAAGGAAAGGCGGCGTTCAATGAACGCAACCCCCATATGACCCAGCAACAAGAACAAGTGGCAAGAAGCCCAGGCGGACCCCAAACAAAAACAGAGCACGGACAGGTTAATCATTAAATGATAAATAATTTGTAACTGATTAGGAATTTAAAGAAAAGAATAATATGCCCACAAAGGGGACGAAGGAAGGGGAGGGGGGGGGCGTAATCAAAGAAATAAAAACTAGAGGCAATGGGGAAGATACTTACCGTGGACGAGAAAACAACAAGGGACACAAGCAAAAGTGTCGCCAAAACAGTAAGAAACAACATAGACATACATCTGACGAACACAGAGGGGCGCCGCCTTGGAACGGCCAGCAGCATTATATTGACTGCTGGGGAGTTATAGTTTTACTTCACCATGAATAAAAATATTTTCAATCCCGCCTTATCTCATATAGTTATATATACATAATAGTTTTTGTTATAACGCTTTCTTCTTAAATATGACCTTGTTTCTAGAATAAAAAGACGTCGTCACACAATGAAATCCCGTTTTTATTTTATTTTCATTCATGTTTAGATACAATATTGTGAACTCAGAAAGTTCCAGATATTTTATGATGGTATGCTCTGTGCAGATTTCGTATTTCATTTTATCACATTAACTACATGTACATCTATGTAGTATGACAATTATTCACCAATTTAGCTGAACAAAAACAAGTTTTAATTTTATCTCTTATAATGCCACAAGCAAAGCAAAACAAAAATGAATTCTAAAGAGAGTTAAGGTTTATAAGAAACACTCGCTTACAATGTAAAAATCAGTAATTTGTTTTGTAACATGTTCGTTAACATCCGAACATGATGGGCTTTCCCATGAACAGACTTGTGAAATACTGAATGCATGTTTTGAGATGACATTTTGGTGTAACAATTAGTGCTAAAGATGGTTAACATAATGTAGCTTTTAGTCAATTAAACTCTATCATTTTCGTGTGACGACATTTTTAGCTCGCTGTCATGCACATTTTGTTCGTTTTTATAGGATTTTAACTCTCATTGTTTAGGTCATACGTTGACAGTCCAGATTTTCTAGTGAAAACAATAATCAGGCACCCATTCATGCGTTCCTCATTTCAGGTGGAATAGTATTATAAGATAGAACCACCAATCTGTCCTAAGCTTGCTGAATAGCTTCTTCACATGAACGATTCCAAAGTTATTGATGGGATTCAAATCAATAGAGGTGAGGAGCAAGTACGTTTTCTATCCTATTTAATAATCATGTATGCGCCTCCTTAAATTGTTATTATTTCTATAAATTATATCTTCTCTCGTTGACATCAACTTATAAAAGTATGATCTCTCTTATGGTGATTTTAATAAAAGTGTTATATGCAAATATATAGATGGATTTCACATAGTTTGACCAATGCCAATATCTCACACGTTTTATTTTACCACATGATGATATCTTCACATTTTTAACAAAGAACTCTAAATGCCACCATCATTGTACGTTGACTATCCTCGTACGATATATAGGCAATCGCAACGTCTGCTTAAGTTACATATGTGAATGGTGTAAATTGATATTAGTATTACAAATAATCGCAACGGACTAAAATAAGTATTATGTCTAGTTTAAAGCATTATACTCATTTTTGTTTGTCTATGAGTGTAAGCAGTTAGTTTTAGACAATTATTCCATTATTTTGTATTAATCATATTAATCTCTAAAGTAATAAATAATTGCCTACTTTTCTAACAGTTTGGTCAAATCTGGCCAGATAATTTCCACTGACTTTAAACTGAATATTGCTTACCTTTTAGTGATTAACCTGCCCATGATATGCCTTTTTTGCTTGGGGTCCTCCTGGTTCTTGTTGCTGGGTCGTATGGGGGTTGCGTTCGTTGAACGCCGCCAATAACCTGACGAACCAACGCTATGATGAACAGTACTTAAAGCCATTTGGGACTGAATTGTCTTCATTTTCGTCGTCTGTCTTGCTTCGTCAGGCCCTTGTAGGTTACTTTTGCTGCTCTGTCTTCGTACTTTTGGTATGGTAATCAGGTTTGCTTTTATATGTATATACAGCATCATATCTGTGTTTTAATTATTTTACATCTTGTAACCATAACAACTGTTAGAATTTCACTTTGCGGTTTACACTGTGTCCCGTTAATAGGAACACGGTGGGGTTAAGAGTAAGGTTTGGTGCACCGGTTTAAACTCCAAAGTTGTACTTACGCTGCTGACTGTTCCGTGGTGGCACTCCTCTATGTTCCTAAGGTGTATGTCTTTGTTGTTTCATACTATTATGGCCCTTCATGTTGTTTACTCGTCTACGGTAAGTATATTCCCTTTTTTCCGCTAGTTTAATTTTTATTTATCTTGCCCCTGTTTTTCTCTATTTCATTGTCACAGCCGTGTTATTTGTGCCGTGCTGCGGCTGTTAAAAGTCTCCCCGTACATTTAATCAATGATGTTATATTTCCGATCCTTGATGATCGTTCAGCACGACATTATTGTTGTGTATACATTAAGAACTTCAAGGTATTTTCACTTTCTTGTATTTGGTCTTTTTAAACTTGGGTGGTTCCAGTATGGCTACCAGAATACTGTATAATCACCCTTAGGATATGTTGCCTGCTTTTATCCCCCGCCGATGGAATCGGGAGGGGGATATAGTTTTGGCGTTGTCCGTCCTTACGTCCGTCCGTCCATCCGTCCGTCCGAATTTCGTTTCCGGAGTAGTTCTCTGCAACTACTGGCTGGAATTCAACGAAACTTTATGGGAATCATCAATATCAAGAGGAGATGCGCATCTGTTCGTCCGTCCGTCCGAATTTCGTTTCCGGAGTTGTTCTCTGCAACTACTGGCTGGAATTCAACGAAACTTTATGGGAATCATCAATACCAAGAGGAGATGCGCATATCATCGGCTTGGTCCGGTCAGACACTTCAACTCAGAGTTATGGCCCTTGATTAGTTATGCAATATGCATTTGGATTAAAAATCGTTTCCGGAGTAGTTCTCTGCAACTACTGGCTGGAATTCAACGAAACTTTATGGGAATCCTCAATATTAAGAGGAGATGCGCATCTGTTCGTCCGTCCGTCCATCTGTCCGTCCGAATTTCGTTTCCGGAGTTGTTCTCTGAAACTACTGGCTTGAATTCAACGAAACTTTATGGGAATCATCAATACCAAGAGGAGATGCGGATATCATCGGCTTGTTCCGGTCAGACACTTCAACTCAGAGTTATGGCCCTTGATTAGTTATGCAGTACGCATATGGAGTAAAAATTGTTTCCGCGCTACTTCTCTGCAACTACTGGCTGGAATTCAACGAATTTTTATGGGAACCTTCAATACCAAGAGGAGATGCGCATATCGTCGGCTTGTTCCGGTCAGACACTTTAACTCAGAGTTATGGCCCTTGATTAGTTATGCAATATGCATTTGGATTAAAAATCGTTTCCGGAGTAGTTCTCTGCAACTACTGGCTGGAATTCAACGAAACTTTATGGGAATCATCAATATCAAGAGGAGATGCGCATATCGTCGGCTTGTTCCGGTCAGACCCTTTAACTCAGAGTTATGGCCCTTGATTAGTTATGTAGTATGAATATAGAGTAAAAATCGTTTCCGCACTACTTCTCTGCAACTACTGGCTGGAATTCAACGAAACTTTATGGGAACCTTCAATACCAAGAGGAGATGCGCATATCGTCGGCTTGTTTCGGTCAGACACTTTAACTCAGAGTTATGGCCCTTGATTAGTTATGCAGTATGCATATGGAGTAAAAATCGTTGTTTCCTCGCAACTTCTCTGCAACTACTGGCTTGAATTCAAGGAAACTTTATGGTAACCTTCAATACCAAGAGGAGATGAGCATATCGTCGGCTTGTTCCGGTCAGACACTTTAACTCAGAGTTATTGCCCTTGATTAGTTTTGCAGTATCCATATAGAAAAATATTTGTTTCCTCGCTACTTCTCTGCTTCTACTGGCTGGAATTCAATGAAACTTTATGGGATACTAAGAGGAGATGTGCATATAGTTGCCTTGTTCCGGTCAGATACTTATAACTCATATTTATGGCCCTTGATTAGTTATGTAGTATGCATACATCTCATTGGCATTTTCAGATTTTACTCTTTAATACAGTTATGGCTCTGTTATTGCCCTGAATATTTATCAAGTTCAAAGAATATTACTGTTTACTCCATGATTAATATATAAATAAAGCCTTATGTCTTCAGTTGTTGTGTAAATAATAACCAGTACTCGGCGGGGGATATAAATTCAACGAATTTGCTTGTTTAATTTGTCTTTTGACGTCTTGTCTGTGATATGCAGGCTTCAAAACCTCATATCCCCTTTCAAAATTCCATTTATTTAGTTCCGCCAATTGTTTTCTCGTTAAGGGCACACGCATTCTTTTACTTGGGGACCATACACCGCTTTTCATGGAATGACACTACTGTGTCACATTGAAGGTTCCATGATAATCGCCGCATGAACACATCTGCGGATATTTCTGAATTCAAAATTTCACCATTTGTGTGTTTAAATGTTGAAAATATGATAAACAAGATCAACAAGGAAAGGCGGCGTTCAATGAACGCAACCCCCATATGACCCAGCAACGAGAACCAATGGCAAGGAGCCCAGGCGGACCCCAAACAAAAACAGGACAGGGCAAAGACATAGCACGGACATGTTAATCATTAAATGATAAATAATTTGTAACTGATTAGGAATTCAAAGAAAAGAATAATAGGCCCACAAAGGGGAAGGGGACAGGAGACCGGGGGAAGGGGGGGGGGGGTAATCAAAGAAATAAAAACTAGACGCAAAGGGGAAGATACTTACCGTAGACGAGAAAACAACAAGGGACACCAGCAAAAGTGTCGCCAAAACAGTATGAAACAACATAGACATGCATCTGAGGAACACAGTGGGGCGCCGCCTTGGAACGGTCAGCTGCATAATAATGACTGCTGGGGAGTTTAAACCGGTTAATGGTGCACCAAACCTCGCTCTTAGCACCACCATGTTCCTATAAACGAGACAGTGTAAATAAAATTAATCCCCGCCAAGTGAAATTCTAACAGTTGTCATGGTTAGAAAAGGTTAAATAAGTAAAGTGAAGTCTGCTTAAGCCGGTGCTAGGGGACGTGGACGGTAACTTGCACTTTCCAGTACCGTCCATGAACAGGCTCAATCAAACCGAACCTGCAACATTTTACAATTTTGCCGTGTTGGGCTTTCTTTAGGGATTCTGTTTTTCTCTTTTTTATTTATGTTTGGGATGCGTTCATTGAAGCCCCCCCCCCCTTTCTTTGTTGATATTGTTCAACATATTTTATCATTCTCTCCCAAGCACAATATGCTTAAACAAGTCAGATATTAGATTATCAAAGATAATCCGCACACCAAGCAATTTTAAAATAGTATGATTGTGCGTATTTGGTGTCTTGCAATCGAGGATTCGTAAGGCGTAGTGATACAAGTTAACGTTGTTTATTAAACATAACAACAACCGAAAGTAACCATTACTGAAAGTAGAACTGAAAACTGAAAAACAAATGTCTAAATGCCTTTTTAAGTAACCAAAAAGAAAACATGCGTTTGCAATCAAGTTTATTGTTTGGTAAAAGCTAGCTACTGATGTAATTGTTATAAACAACTTCAAATTGCAGTGTGAGTTTAGTTGCTATGTCTATTTATAAGGCATTGTCTGGTAGACCTCTACCCAGATTGTTCAAATTATAGCCCTGGGGTCAAAATCGGCCCCGCCCCAGGGGTCATTGGTTTTCCTTATATGTATATAGTAAAAACTTTAAAAAATTCTTCTAGCAATTGACAAATGGTAGAGGTTAGATATCTTGCATGAAACATTGTGTTGTAAACCTCTAGCAAGATTGTTTAAATTATAGCCCAGGGGTCAAAATTGCCCCCGCCCTGCGGGTCATTGATTTCAATATATACATACAGTAAAAAATAAAAAAATCTTATTGTCTGAAGGTACAAGGCTTAGAGCTTTAATATTTGTTATATAATATCATCTAAAGGTACTCTACCAAAGTTTTTCAAATTTTGCCTCTTGTGTCAAAATTAGCCCCGCCCCTGGGAGCCATAGGTTTATCTTATATGTATATACTTAAAACTTAAAAAATCATCTTCTCTAAATTTACAAAGGATAGAGTTAAGATATTTTGCATGAAACATTGTGTAGTGAACCTCTAGCAAGATTGTTCAAATTATAGCCCTGGGGTCAAAATTGGTTCCGCCCGGGGGTCATTGATTTTCATTATGTACATATAGTGGAAAAAAAATTTTTTGTCTGAAGGTTCAAGGCATAGAGCTTTGATATTTGATATATAATATCATCTATAGGTCCTCTACCAAAGTTGTTCAAATGTCAAAAATTGGCACTGTTCAGGGGCAGTGATTCTCATTATGTACACATATTAAAAACAGAAAAAAAACAAACAAATGTTTTCTGAATGGGAGAAAGCTATAGCTTAGATATTTGACTTGAAATATTGTTTGGTGGACCTGTATCAAGATTGTTATTAAACCCTTGGGTCAAAATTATGCCTTGCCCAAGGAGACAGTGACCTACTTTCTTGTCCTTTGATGTACAGCAATGAAATTTTGACCATGTGCACAGTTTTAGTTGTAAAATTGAACTTTAACCTAGATTTTGATGATGTGACCCACTTTCTTGTCCTTTGATGCACAGCTATGAAATTTGAACCATGCGGTGGCTTGTTTATATATGCCTTGTTTATATTTGCTGTTTTTTTTTTTTTTGGTATTCCCTTTATTGTATTCAATTTGCTCAAATATGTCTTTTAATAGATAAATACAGAATCCCTAAAGAAAGCCCAACACGGCAAAATTGAAAATATTGTATGCTCGGTTTGATTGAGCCTGTTCATGGACGGTACTGGAAAGTGCAAGTTACCGTCCACGCCCCCTAGCACCGGCTTAAGCAGAATTCAACATTTAAACATGAAATAGTAAAATTTTGAAATTTAGAAACATCCGCATATGTGTTCATACGGCGGTTATCATGGAACCTTCAATGTGACACTTCCGTGCCATTCCATGAAAAGCGGCGTATGGTCCCCAAGTAATAAAAAGCGTGTGCCCTAAACGAGAAAACAATGGGCGGAACTAAATAAAATGGATTTTTGAAAGGGGATCAGAGGTTATGAAGCAGATAAGACGTCAAAAGACAAATTTAAAAAGCAGGCAACATAGGAATATTGGAACCACCCAACTAGAAATTGCCAAAAAGTTGAAACTAAAAATACCACAAGCACAACAATAATGTCGTGCTGAACGATCTTCAAGAATCGAAAATATAACATCATTGATTAAATGTACGGGGAGACTTTTTACAGTAACATCATTGATTAAATGTACGGGGAGACTTTTTACAGCCGCCACACGGCACAAATAACACTGATGTGATCTTAAAATAGCCTGTCCTCAGCACACATACACAAACACACTTGGACTTCAAAGCTAAATTATTTGGCAATTCATTTGGCTTTAGGTTTACTTCTATTTCGTAAATTGCAAATTTCTGATAGATGCAATACATTTGAATGACATGTCAATTATTGACTGTGAGTTCTTCTCTTGATAGGTATGTATATAAACAGTATATAAATAACACATGGGTTTGTGGGTAACAGTAAAAATATCATCCCGAGGAAAATACTGTTACCCGAGGCGTAGCCGAGGGTAACAGTATTTATACGAGGGATGATATTTTTACTGTTACCCACAAACCCATGTGTTATTTATTTTATTTACCCGAACAAATACTGTGATGATCTGAATTTGTCATAAACTAAATCTAACTGTAACAAAAAATTAGCCAAGAGAAGCAATAACTAAACTGTGTCCTTACCTTGCAAGTTTTAAGTGCACTGTAGCCTACTTGAGAAGCTGTTTTTCTTTTATTCTTTAGGCAGTGATGATATCTACCAGTAATAAACATGAAATAAGCTGTGTTTTTTTTCAGAAAAACAAAACACTAACCCATTTTTTAAGGTTATGATCTGTGAAATCTGAAATCCTTCTGCATCCAGAATATTTCTTCGCATCGTTTTTTGACAAAGTGCATTTAGAAAATAACGATGATATCCTACAGATGTCTGTCACCAACTCTATCTGTACAGTAACGTTTTCACTGGGGTTAAAATTGTTAAATTATCCTCTGTTGCATGCTTTAATTGTATGCATGTTCTAGTTTGACACAAAAATTATTTACATTACAATCACTTCCGCTTTGAAAACGGATGTTTCCTGGTTGACTATTCAACAAAAAGATATTTAATACGCGAAAGGGACTCTAGGGTTGCAAAATAACTAAATTTTTTAGAGTAATAGTTACTTCGGCGATGCCCTATCGTCGAAAATAAGAATGAATCGAGAAAAAAATGTCGGCCATTTTATTTAGAAAATAGACCACGTGACCAGATTTTATACTGTTAAAAATACTGTTACCTATGTAACAGTACAAAATTCGTAGTCACGTGGTACACTTACATTAACAGTAAGAATAACTCCCAGAGGCCTCCCAGAGGCCTATGGGAAATTAACATTACGAAAAAAGTGAGGGGTAATAAAAGCAAATATCACACCTTAATTCACATCGTATTCAATAACTACCTAAATATTTATTTGAATTTTATGAATTTTGCAACATCAATACTAAACCAGAAAAAAAAACAGATTCCCTAAAGAGAGCCAAACACGGCAAAATTGGAAATGTTGCAGGTTCGGTTTTATTAAGCATGTTATAGACGACAATGGTAATTGCAAGCTAAGCCATCGGCTATATGATATTCAGTTTAACTATTTTCAAAAGATATAATCATTTCATTTGTATACTTGGATACCGTATGCTACATTTCATGAAACGTGTTCCATGTTCAATCGAACCGAGCCTGCAACAATTTTGAGGTTTGTGGTGGAGATAACACACATAGGATTAGACAAAATTTTCACGTTTATGTTATAATTCTAACCATAATATAATTGTCATTCAAATTGTTTATATAAACACCATTAAAAAGTACGGCTATGTATATGAAAGCCAACTCCGCCCGACCAACTGGCTATTCCGATAATATTAAGATACATGTGATATATTTACTACCTTGATCAGCTATAGCAAATTTTAGCATTTACCTAAACAAATTCAATAATTAAGAATCTTAGATAAATATACATTATAACATATTAATAAATACGTATCAGAACATATACATGCAAACGGTGGCGGATACATAGTTTGAGTCAATCTTAATTTATGCTTTAAAACATTTTATTTCTGTAGAAGTTACAAACATGATAGAATTTATTAACCCTATACATTTATAAACAAACCATTCATTTTGAAATCCGCGACAAATATTATGAATACGCATCGACCTTATCTGAACTAAAATTGATAATAAATATTTTGAATATAAAGTGCTGTTGTTATGTTAAAACCAGTATGTGTGTATCAAATTGTTTATTTACAACTTAATTTATATCATACATGATGCATAATGATCACAACAGACAATTCTGTGGTCAAGAATCACTGTTCTATTTTATTGTCTTTTTCATTAATCATCTAGCAGTACTTCAAACTTTTCGTTTCAATCGATACTTGTTTTATATAACAATATTTTTGAAATGACCACGAAGAGATAGGCCGCGTCATATCAAGATTTAACAATGTGATATGTTTTCTGTTACAATGTTAACATTAATAGAGACACTAAGTTATACAGTCATGCCAAACACATTTAGCACAAGATTAAAGGACAACTGTATAGTAATAGTAATTTGTCGTTTCCTTTTTTTTCCCCGAAATATTAAGTATATTTATCTATTTCTGTACTTTAAAAAGGCACAAACGACTATCTAATGAAGCTTGAGCACGTTCTTAACAATACACTTAATGTCATCTAGTTAAGCGTGAGGGGATTATATTGTGCAAGTTTGTCTGACATCAACGAGCCATACAATTTATCAAATGTCAATTAGAAAATAAAGTGCAACACAACGTTTCTAAGAAAAATACGCCATTTTCAAATGACAGCTAGAACTGGGAGATGCATTACGTCAGAACTAAATGAAAAGAAAAAAAAAGAAATATTTAAAGCAGAAACGAAAAGAACAATGCAATCATGAAAATAATTATTTAACCTGTAGATACGATAATAGTTACTCTAACTATTCATAACGTCAAAATTTATTTTATATTTTAGAGTGAAAGACTGACACATAAGTGACAATTCAAAACCAAATGTTATACCAGTTTCTACATAAAGTAATATCTTTACTTCTTAAAGCAAATAGGTAGTACTCACATGCTTTCAAGCTTACTTTATTATAATTTGGAGCTTTATTGTTGTTTTGCACACTAAATAATTGACAGAGAAACACTCAAATACATATGTTTTTGGCACATAAAATGAATAAAATTTAAAGACTTCTCTTATTAACCCCTCCCCGAGGGAACAAGGTTTTTAATAGGGCATAAGTCATAACCTATAAATGTGTTGTGTTTCTTTTTGTATTCTGTCCGAAAACTGTTAAATCTGCTCAGTTGATTATGTATATGACTTCTTTTATCAAAACGTGTGTCAGTACTGGTATGTGATTGATGAAGTATGGCCGTGTTACATTTGCGAATTTGCTGGTAAAAATCGGTGCAAATCTTCTTCTTGCATTTTACGATGGATTTTTAGCTCACCAGAGCCGAAGCCGAAGGCTCTGGGTGAGCTATTAGTATTAAAGGGGAATGCTCTGTCGTCCGTCGTCATGCGTCAACAATCGTCTTCTTCTCTGAAACTACTTGGCAGATTTACTTCAAATTTGGTCTGTAGCATCCTTGTGACAGTCACACATGAATTTGCTCATGGCATTCCAATTGGCCCCTTTTAGGGGTCAGCAGAGCTAAAAATAGAAAAACCTTTAAACATCTTCTTCTATAGAACTAATGGATGGATGATCCCCAAACTTGTCTGTAGCATTCTTGGTAGTCTTTATCAAGTTTGCTCATATTAATTTGATTGGCCCCTTTTAGGGGTCAGAGAGCTAAAAATAGAAAAACCTTTAAACATCTTCTTCTACAGAACTAATGGATGGATGATCACCAAACTTCGTCTGTAGCATTCTTGGGTAGTGTTTTTATCAAGTTTGCTCATATTAATTTGATAAGCCCCTTTTAGGGGCCGCAAAAGCTAAAAAATAGAAATACCTTTAAATGCCTATTTTTAAGAGAACTAAATGATAGGATGATCACCAAACTTTGTCTGTAGCATTCTTTAGGTAGTGTTCTATCAACTTTGCTAATATTATTTTGATTGGCCCCTTTTAGGGGTCTCTAGGACTAAACATAGAAAAACCTTTAATCATCTTTTCCTACAGAACTAATTGATGGATGATCACCAAATTTTGTTTTGTAGCATTCTTGGTAGTCTCTTATCAAGTTTGCTCATATTAATTTGATTGGCCCCTTTTAGGGGCGCTAAAGCTAAAAATACAAATACCGTTAAATGTCTATTTCTAGAGAACTAATTGATGGATGATTACCAAACTTTGTCTGTAGCATTCTTGGGTACTCTTTTATCAAGTTTGCTAATATTATTTTGATTGGCCCCTTTTAGGGGTCTCTAGGGGTAAAAATAGAAAAAACCTTTAAACATCTTCTCCTATAGAACCAATTGATGGATGATCACCAAACTTAGTAGGTAGCATGCTCGGGTAGTCTTTTATCAAATTTGCTTATATTAATTTGATAAGCCCCTTTTAGGGGCCGCTTCAGCTAAAAATAGAAATACCTTTAAATGTCTATTTCTACGGAACTAATTGATGGATGATCACCAAATTATGTCTGAAGCATTGTTGGGTAGTCTTTTATCAAGTTTGCTCATATTTTTGGATTGGCCCCTTTTAGGGTCCGCTAAAATTAAAAAAAGATATACATTTAAACATTTATTGCTACAGAACTAATTGATGGATGATCACCAAACTTTGTCTGTAGCATTATTGGGTTGTCTTTTATTAAGTTTGCTCATATTGATTTGAATGGCCCCTTTTAGGGGCCGCTTATATTAAAAATAGAAATATGTTAAATATCTTCTCATTCAGAACTAATAAAACTTTGTCTGTAGCATTTTTGGGTAATCTTTTATCAAGTTTGCCCATATTCATTTGATTGGCCCCTTTTAGGGGCCGCTAAAGCTAAAAATAGAAAAATCTTTAAACATCTTCTACTTCAGAACAAATTGATGGATGATCACCAAACTTTGTCTGTGCATTCTTGGGTACTCTTTTATCAAGTTTTCTTAATATATTTATTTGATTATTTATTGGGCCACAAAAGCTAAAAATAGAAAAAAACTTCGAACTTCATTTCCTACTGAAATAATTGAAAGATGATCACCAAACTTTGTAGCATTCTTAGGTAGTCTTTTATCAAGTTTACTCATATTAATTTGATTAGCTTGGTTAAAGCTAAAGCTTAAATACC
Organism: Ruditapes philippinarum; assembly: GCF_026571515.1. Taxonomy (NCBI): domain Eukaryota; kingdom Metazoa; phylum Mollusca; class Bivalvia; order Venerida; family Veneridae; genus Ruditapes; species Ruditapes philippinarum. The sequence continues at coordinate 18,254 of NW_026858282.1, forward strand.
TCAGGTCATTGCATTTTTTCAAATTATTGTTTAAACATATTCTATGCTCAAATTTAATATTAGAATATATTGACATTCTAACACTGAAAAGAAGTTGTTTCTGGTGAGCGACTCAGGGCCATCATGGCCCTCTTGTTTTGAAATTCTTGTACGCTTTTTGTACGCACATGTTTATTTTTTTTATAAACAAGAGCCACCACCGGGCGGGGGCAATGCTCGACTTTTTACTTTCTCTTAAAGCAAACAAAGAAATGTTTGAACAAAATCTGAACGTTTCCTTTTTAAAAAATTAATCAGTCTGTCTTGTCACATTAGTTTTGTCTATATATTTTAAATAGAAACACGCAATTCTATAAATAGAAAATTCTATAAATAGAAACACGCAATTCTATAAATAGAAACATGCAATTCTATAAATAGAAAATTCTATAAATAGATACACGTGGTCGAGTCGAGTGGTGGTGTCACGTGGTTGACACATGGAGTCACGTGGTGGTGTCAAGTGGTGATGTCACGTAATGGAGTCGCGTGGTGGTGTCACGTGGTGGAGTCACGTGGTCGTGTCATGTGGTGGAGTCACGTGGTGATGTCACGTAATGGAGTCACGTGGTGGAGTCACGTGACTTCACCACGTGGTGAGCCACGAAATGGAGTCACGTGGTCGTGTCACATGGTAAAGTCATGTGGTGGTGTCACGTGGTCGTTTCACGTGGTGAAGTCACGTGGTGGAGTTACGTGGTGGACTCACGTGACGGTGTCACGTGGTGAAGTCACGTGGTGGTGTCATATGGTGGTGTCACGTTGTGGTGTCATATGGTGGAGTCATGTAGTGTCACCTCGTGGTGGTGACACGTGTTGTTGTTGTTGTTGATGAGTATATATACATACACACACACTCACACCAATAAATATATATGGTCATTTAATGCACAAATCTGAGAAAATTCAGTAATTTAACCTTCAAGGTCAGGGTCATTAAAGAGCCAAAGTGTTTGATAAACTCCTTTAGTATGTTTTGTTATAATATGAAGTTGATCTCTTCAATGATATCAAAGTTACAGCCAGTTAAGCCAAAACAATGAAAATTTCAATAATTTGAACTTCAAAGTCAAGGTCATTAATGAGTGAAGATCAAGGTCTGTCTGGTTATTTTTAAGAGTTATCCTTGAACATTATGATGTTCAAGTTTGAAGACAATCCGTTCAAAAATAACAAAGTTACAGCCAATAACAGCATGAACAAGCAAAATTTGGACTTTTTACCTTGAAGGTCAAGGTCATTTATGGATGAAGGTCAAGGTTAGTGTGGTCTACTGAAAGGTCTTGTCCCAAGGGTTGTTGTGGCCAAGTATAAAGACAATACACCAAGAAATAAAAAAAGTTATGATCCAGGTACAAGTTTGCGGACGGCAACAGACAACGCCGCCGCGACTATAGCAATACCTCTACTTTTTTAAAAAAAGTCGAGCTTAAAATGGTATTAAGATTATTCCCGCTCATGCGGAAGTTATTGTCCTTTGCGATGTCGTGTGTAATACAGTATAGTGCAATATATATTCGGACAGAATGGCATTGTCAACAAATGGGTCAAATGTGTACTCGGTAAATCGAGTTATAAATAGAAACGGGGTTTTTGTAGGTTATTTTTAGAATACTAAGAAATTTGACATTTCTTACATCATGTGATTTGATTCGTCTGCTGCGTTTAAGTCAATCTAAAGAACAAAGATTAAACATGTTAAACATGGGGCGAAAAGGAAAAGAATTAACGCCGGAGGTAACAGAAAATGCTCAAAAATTATTTTAAGAAAGTAAAACAATTGATTTTGTATCAAATACTTTAAATGTGCCTAGATCGACGGTTGGAAGTTTAAAGAAGCGAATTGAGCAGATAGATTCTATAGAACGTATTCCACGAAGTGGTAGAAAACCACCTTTTGGCAGCAAGGGAGTTTAGGAGGTTAGAAAGGTTAGTTAAAAGTAATAGGAGAGACAGTTTACAAGATATTACGACTAAATTTAATGAAAACAGAGACAGGCCACTAGCTAACAGGACATTACAATTTCATTTACATAAGCATGGATTTAGGCCACGAGTAGCAAGAAAGAAACTGACTATCCGGGAGGTAAATCGCAAGAAACGGTTGTCATGGTGCCGAGAAAAGAAGAAACTTACTGTCGAAGGTCATTTAAAGAAAGTAATATTCTCTGATGAGTCAAACATTGTTGTTTGGAAAGATTCTCGGATATATATCTGGAGGAAAAGGGGCGAGGGGTGGAGACCAGACCTGGCCGGGACTCGACGCGTCAAGCCATGCTTCGAACTAATGATATGGGGGTGCAAAACCTGGTACGGGGTCGGAACTTAAAGAGCCGTAGATGGCAATATAAATGCTTAAAAATATCAATCTATCCTCGACGACAACTTGTGGCCAGTTATCGCACGTTATTTTTCAACTGGGGGCTTTATTTTTCAAGACGATAATGCGCCAGTCCACAGCGCCAGATCAACCCAGGAATTCCTTCATGGGAATGGAATACCAAAAATGAGTTTATAGAGAATCTTTGGCTTCTGATAAAAAGAAAACTCCAGGGACGAGTAGGGCGAATAGAAAGTAAAGAAGATCTTTTCCGAGAAATTCAGTGAATATGGACAGATATTACTCCGGCATACATTCAAACCCTCTACCGGTCAATCCCAAGACGATTATTGAGTGTAATTCAACTAAAAGGTCATCTACCCAAATACTTGGTAAGTTACAATAGAATACAGTAAGAATTAACCGTAATATTTATCGTAAAATTTTCCTTCGCTTCCGTTATTTTTTATGCGCGCCGCCATTTTGTTTGAATATATATTGCACTTTACTGTAGCTGATAAAGAACGGACTTTTGTGTTGGTTAAACCACATTGGATAGTCTTGTGGATTCGTTTGATAGAATGAGAAATCCTGGTTAACTAATGTCTGTAGGCTAGTGATTGAACATATAATTGATTGAACAAGCATGCTAGTTCTTTTATCGTTACCATCGTATAGTTCTTAGTATTGTCTATATGGAGGAAATCCATTGCGTAGCTTTTGTTTATTTATTTTATTGCGAGTTATATTTTACTATATAGTTTTCAAGTTCCTCCATTAATTCTTCCGTTTGCAGTCTGACATTATTTTTTCCAAATTTATTTAAAATTGAAATTTGACACAAAACTTATGATTTATGAAATTTTATTAGTTTACTACGAATTTAAAGTTTCATGTATATGTATATAGTTTTGAAGTTCCTCCATCGTTTCGTCCGTTTAGAGTCTGACAAATTTACTATTTATAAAAGAATTTTTGTAATTTTACTTCGAATTTAAAGTTTTATATTGATCAACAATTTTATAATATTATTAGAAACATTTTGTAGGTCGATTCCGATAATAAATTTACTACGAAGAAAATACTTGCTTTATTT
>NW_026858283.1:0-38536 GCF_026571515.1 Ruditapes philippinarum
ACATGTCGAAAAAAAATCTCAGTGGAGACCCTTTAGATAACATATTGTTACAAAACAAAAGTAGTCGTACGGTAGATAATAAATTATTACTTTACCAATTTTCAATTAACTAATCTTAATTACTTAATACTGAACCCCTTGAAACTAACGGTGGTTAACGTTTGCTTATAGTTAACGCCAGCAAACTTTGTACATCTATGCAGTCTGATAAGGCTTTAAAATGTCCGTTGCTTATCTATTTGTATCTTGTAATTGAAATCCCTTCCAAATAGACTTTTCCGAACAAATCAATTTAGTGGGTTAATGGTTAAACATGATGGATATCTAATTCAGGGGGTCGAACGTATAGCGGTGCGATACTCCTTTAAGCGAGGTGAATTCATGCGATACGCCCTAATTGCGGACAGTAACGAAAACGAAAGTGGGTATGAGCATGTTTTTTTTCAAATATTTGTTGTCTATTGTAATTTGTGCATGCTGATCAGAACTTATAATTGTGCATGATTGTCAAAATAAAATACTAATACTTATAGAATTGAGGAAGTTATTGAGGTATTTGTTGCTGCAAATTCAACCGTAAACCTGATATGCACATGCAAACGAATCATGTATCAGTCGTTTTAAAACGAGATATTCGATTAGTTTAAGTCCCAACATGTTTATTTTTGAAAAACAAAACGATATACAAGAGTAGTTTTCCATATCTATTCGAAAATATATAAAATATTTCCAGTTTTCTTACTGTACGCCTAATATTTGGTCCGATAAACCAACTGTACGCACAAATGTTGGTATGTTTTTCTGTAGCAACTTCCTCATTACAGTACATTCTTATTCAATATTGATGAAATATCAAGTTTTGAGTTTGTATGTTAATCATATGTAAATCACAGTGTCAATTAAAATAACAGTGTCAATTAATGTATTATACTATGATATAGTTAATTTAAATATTCTTTTCTCACAAAGGTTAATCATTCAAATGAGATAAGTTATTGCACAGAAATTTGAAATTCTATCAAATAATCAATAGTCACGATAATATTCGTTTTGTTTCTTCCATTTATTCAGTAAAGGTTTTATCATTTAATAATATGTTTTTCTATTATTAATTACATATTTATGTTGTCAGAGAAAATAACTTTAATTAAAAAAGCAACATATGAGAAATGGATCTACTATTGTTTTACATGCACTGGTCGCAAAACGCTCCCATCCATTCTTATGTTCACTCAATACCTTGAGAACTACATGTAATTTTTTTATATGGAACTTGAAATTTTAAAAAAAATACTGTTTGATTTCCTCTATGGATTGGATGTTATATATTATATACAGAGCACATCATTGTTTTTCAGTAATTCTGATGTTTGTCATTAGCTCTGACGCTTTGAATATATAACTATACTACTCCATAACCAGCGTATACCAAACAGTTTTGTGTATTTGCTTATGAAAGCATTCATACTTTTAGTGATTTAACATATCTGCCAGTAGTGTTACTTTTAAAACTAGGCTTTCTCTGCAACATTTAAAGTATAGCATTACCCCTCACTTTTTTGTAAATATTCATTTCCACTGGGAGTTACTCTTACTGTTAAAGCAAGTGTACCATGTGACTAAGAGATTTATACTGTTACAGGCCAACAGTACTTTTTAACAGTATAAAATCTGGGCAAGTGTTTTTTATGTAAGTAAAAGTATTATATATTATAGTATCTGTTCGGGAAATAAAATAAATAACACACAAGCACACAACAGTAAAAATATCAACCCTCCTAAAATTACTGTTTCCCTCGGCTAACACTTTGGCTAGCAGTATTTTCCTTGGGATGATATTTTAACTGTAACCCACAAACCCATGTGTTATTTATATACTAGTCCATAACCAGTGTGACTCAATCTAATATTATATACTCAATATTTTTTTGATTATTTGCACATGTGTCAGCATTGTACTTGTGGTACTTTACCTATCTGGTAGTAGTTTTGTTTGTTAATCAAGTTGTTATGTTTTAATTGCTCTGCAACATTTACAACTGTGTATTTGCACATGTGAGCATCAGCTGTTCCTAAGAAAGACACAGAGCTGTTTGGTGTCCAATGTCTGACTGAAGTTTGAAATTGAAATTTTGTGTTTTTCCTGACAGGGCACAATTATGTGCACTACAAAAATAGCCTGTTCTTAGCAACATTTTAGAAAAGAATTTTACCACCTAAAGAATTTTACCACCTGGTTCTCAGTCTCTATCTCTAGAACAGCAGTACAATGTTCTTTCACTGTATTTTATAGGTTGTTTGAAATGTTCAATTCTATTTATAATATGAAAAAAATATCAGTTTGACAGCAGCATGTACAAAAGATTTGAGAACCTCATGAAGTAAACAGCCCTTATATCACATATTAACTGCTATTTTTCTGAAATGTTCTGCTTTAAAAGTGAGTTTATTCATACAAGATTTCTTAATTGGTTTCTTTAATTCATTCTTACATATTTTGGTCAAATTCCTACTTTTATCTTTGATCTTAGAGTAAAGGTTACTTTTATCCAACTCCTAATTATCACAGGATAATTATTATCAATTATTTAAATTAAGTTCAAACACTTATATAGATAGTTATACAAAACTTTTATTTCAAGTAAATCTCTAAGGAAAGAAGAAGATTTCAGAATTCCGGAAACGGGCACATATATGGTAGATATCTTAATATAATCATAGGAAAACATGTTCAACAGATGTGATAATGAAAAATAAGGAACCTTTAACAGCGTATAGTTATTTTATCGCACCTAAATCCAGCGTACACTTAAATATTTTGACCAGTAAGCGTCTATGTATATCGGAGCACAAAGGTACTTGCTATGCAACTCAATTATGATCACTCTTATAGCATAAAGAAGAAAAAGAAATTAACTTTATTAAAATAAGCTTGCATTAAGCGATTTTATTCACCGACCATAAATAAGTTGCCGTCAGTTTATCTTCAATAACTTTTTTAATTATGAATTTAGGCCTCTGTAATTTTGATGAAATGTGTGTCGGTCCTATCTTCACATCCTCAATACAAAATATGCAATTGTAATCGACGATTTATGAAAAACTTAATAAAAAACACTCACTCTGACGTGTGTTTACACGGGTAAATCCGCCATTAGGGCGTATCGCATGAAATCATCTCGCTTAAAGGAGTATCGCACCGCTATACGTTCGACCCCCTGTAATTTGTGCTTGGTATCATAAAGACAAAGCAATTTGGAAAACATGAATAAATATTCTGTTTGTTTTTTTTTTCGATGATTTTTTTCGATATTTAAGTAAAAATGTTAAACTCCATACATTTAAAAAATGTTTATTAGGTTATTTTCAAAGCAAATAGTTACAATTTATGATATTAAAGGAGACGTTTGTATATCATTAATTAACATGAATAAGGCACTTAATTGTTGTTTTGAGTTCAATCTCTATTCATGAAAAACATGTACGCCATTATCTAATATCTTAGGAAAATAAACAATTAAAAATATGGCACCATCTAGCAAATTAAAAAACTAATTCACCAGTTCACATTTTCTTACAAAATGGAAAAGTGGTGTATAGGTTGATCATTTTTTGAATGTATTCATTGATTGACCAAAGACGCATTGTACTTATAAATCCAAAATTGTAATGCGTATTGTTTAATATTCTATAGATGTGTTAATTGATTTTCAAAGCTTCCAAAACTTTACATGGTTTACATTTTGTTACATATTTAGCTGTTATTTAAAATTGTACCTTATTTTATTCAAATTAATAAACATCTCAGTGTTTTTTAACAGGTAAGACTGACTTAAAGATCATATTATTATTAAGCTGTCATTGTAAAACATTCACATTCAAAGATGTTTCATTCACATATTTACTGAAATACTATCATATTGTTTTCGAAAATAGATATTTTTGTAACAAATCAAAATGTTTCCAATAAGTGATCACAGAAAGTTTTATGTAGAAAATGTTACAAAGCTGATATATATTCAGGTTAGATAATTAAACCTATCAATCATTATAAAATTACGTACAATGACGGTGTCCAGTAGTCTTACACAGTTCAGCACGAAGATTACTGAGGAATCAATCAATCAATCAAATTGCTTTGTTCCAAACCATTTTTTTCTGCATTACTTGCATTATGTTAGTTTGATTGATTGTTCAAGCTAAGTAAATTATTTGAAACATGAGCAATCGAACTGGCAAATGTTCAGGTAATTATAATTTCACAATGGTCATATTAACAGTTGAAATGTTTCAGCATCATGGCGGAGACAAAATATGCCACGTCTTCATACTGACAAACATTTCACTATGCAGTTCTTTAAAATGTCAAAAGGCCTGTAATTCTTAAATGGTAATATGGTATACACATTAATTAATCGGTACCAATAAAAGCGATATCATTTTGAAACACTGTCTAATCAGTTCAACATGTCTGACTATTTCTTTACAAGCCTGAAAAAAAAATGACAATTTCATACTATCACAATTTTGAGTGAGGAAAACAAAACCAAATAACTGGTTTTATTCATATCTAGAAAATGTGAGTACACTATTTCTCACGTGGCAGAGCACCCGTCGGCCTCAATACTAAAATATTAAAAAATTGTCCTTATAATACAAATGTATCAGCTGTAAAGCTTCATCTCAGAAATCAAATTGTTGGAGTATGTTAGCTTTGTAATTAATATTTTCCTGTATATAAGGCATCTTACAAAGTCACGACAGAATAAACAATATGTCAATTGATTGAAAACTGATTTATAACGTCTGGGCAAACTTTTCTCGAGCATTTTTTCCTTTGGGAAAACAAATAAATGAACTTTTAGAATGGTAGAATAAATCAAATGTTTAATAATCATTTCTGGATACAGTGTTCATGCATCACTGTTTATGCAAAGATTTTTTGACAATAAACCTATCATGTATGAGTAAAAGGTTCAATAATAAACAATTGCAACAAATTGATCATTTGACATTAAATTTAAAGGTGACATATTATTTTTCTGTAAACTTGTGATTTAATGCCTCATTTAAAGAAAATAAATACAATCTTGAACTGTTTCAAGTATATGCAAGGCTTGTCTAGTCAAGTAAGATAGGTGGTCACAAGTTGCAGCAGCTAAACATAAAATTAATACAGTTTTTGTCACGACTACATTTTAATGAATATTTAGTGAAGCAAATTTAGGTGTTAAAGTGATGTACGCTATTAGAACTTGGGATAATCATTATGATAAATAATTTGGATGTGCGTCAAAAATGACATAATTATCATTAAACATCACAATATTCATGAAACTTAGCCTTGATAAGATAAAATTAAATTACGTTGCATTTTCTCTGCTAAACCTTTATTACTATAATGATATATTATACCTTATCCTCTTTGTCAGTCATCTTTCTTGTATTATTTGATGAATCGAGCAAAAACCGACCTCAACGCTTCTATTTTTCCGGCCGATGTCCTGTCTGTTTTAAGTTCGACTTCCTGTAAAATTTACAGGGAAGAACTGAATATAAGAAGAGTTTTCATTGGTCATTAAAAAAAGTACAAAATGAAATCTGGGAATCTCATTGGCCATTCTAAAATAAAATGTAAAGGATAGTTTTAAACTAAAATGTACAGAACAAAACTTCTTGTATAATTGCTCAGATATTTACGTTCTGTATAAAATTACTTCTTGCATTCAGATCTCATAACATTTTCTAGTGAACAGTTTATTTTACTTACAAACATTCTTAAAATCTGAGTTTTTATATTTTGCCCACAATAATGAAAATAGTATCAGAACTTATCGGGTACTCATAGTTTATAATGTGCAATAAGTGTTTGATATATTTCATAATTATTGATATGTTCAGTTGATAAAAGTTTTATGATTTTTATATATTATTGCAAGTATTTATAAAAACAATTGCCTTACCGTCTGCGTAGATGTTGGTTTTAGAAACATGTCAGGTTTGCTTAGAAACAAAAACACGACAGGTTTGTTTAGAAACAATTCCACCTTAACATGTTCCATTTTTCAAGATTATAAACTTACAAGAAATTATCACGTCATTGTTTTGCAAGCTATGCTAACAATTCTAGATGACTTTGCATGGGAAACTAAGAACTAACTTATGCAAATTAACCAGTTTTTTCATGGGCCAAGTACCGGGTATCTTTATTAAAATATACATCTTGTTTAATGAGTATATAAAAATGACATAAATATATTGCCTATATATCTTGAGACCTTAATGGCGTATAATGAACGTCATTCGCAATTGTGACAAATGATTTGAGATTCAAATGTCAAAACCTTAAGTGTCCTCCTACATGCCTTGTGGCTATATAGTCTGCAAAATCAGTTGCTGTTTTAATGACTTTATTAGGTAGTTTGCGGCTCATTATATCTTACCAATTATTGCTAATTCACTTGAATTTCGAAATCAACAAAGACATCTGTCGATTACCCAAAGAGAGTAACAAAGTCAATTGTCTCTGCTATCATATGCTAAGATTAAGCAAAGTTTATATAAAATTTATTACGATTCAGTTTTCATAATGGTGCACATTTTCTATATCTTACTAACTTTTTCTTCTTTAAGCAATAAAACTTCAAAGTTTGAACCTCGTTATTTTTTCATAGAAATCAGTTGGGGTCCAATTTTATCAATTAAGCCTAATCTCCATTTCCAAGGACCATAAATCCACATGGAAAGCTTATCGTATCCCATGTAGCCTCGTTTTCATTTTCAATGTCCAAATATCAAATACTCATTGTACTGTTAAACACCGGTGGTTTGTATTCGTCTTACATAGTTCTATATAATTGTACTCAATAATGTATTATAACCAGAAAGTAGCATTCGTCTTTAATTTTGATATTATATTATATACTCTTATAAGTAAATCAAAAACATATCACAAATAAATTTATATTGCTTAGTTGTTTTTGTTGGTTTGTCGGGTGGGGGAAGGGCATTATTTCCTTTATTTTCTTTTTTTCAATTTGTTTGTTGTTGTTGCTGCTAAACGCAAAATATTACAGTGTTACTGTTTGACACTTTTCAACACGTCTCTATGGTAGACAGATGCAATTGTATTTGGCCACCTATCGTAGTTAAATCTTATTCATCGTTTCGGGAACACACATTATGTTACTTGGTTTCAAGATCACCATCGTACACTTTTCCAATTTAATGCTGAATTCTGTTCCAGGCTCGACTGGAATTAAGGACAAAAGTTAACACTAAAACATTCACAAATTTTAATCTCAGTCAAACAGATTCTGCAATATTTTGATTTTGCAATGTTGGGCAACCGTTAATGCATGTAATTTTTTTCATATTTGAGAAATTATATGTGTCTCCTTTCATCGTGTTGAACTAAAACTCGAAATTTCATTCGTTGTAAACCATGTATTTTGCATTCAAGAGAAAATGGTTTATCACTTTCCAAACTTCATTATGTTTATATACCATCCTTTGGTATTTAATTGAATACTCCATCATTTTGTGCAGAGCGATTATAACAAGGAATCTCAATATTTCATTCTCGTTAATTCATATCAAGGGACTATCTCTAGGCACATAATGTAATATGTATCTATTTGCGTCATGTTCCTATTATGTATATACTTAGCATACTTAACAAACAAATTTCTTCCATTTCACCTTACAAAATTAAAGCGACATTTGAAAAAAAAGAGATGTTTATAGAATGTAGGCATAACACCGTTAATAAATGAGTTAAGGTAACAGACAGATTGTCGGTTCCTTTTATGCATAGATATATTACAGACATATACCAAGTGCACAATATCAATATCACTTTTTGCTGACATTGACAACATAACCACACACACTTAAAACAAGGGAACTTTATTTTAGACTTAGATGTCAAATATGGCACCAACGTTTATGATATTCCCATGTGAAAACAGTGATTTCATTTTTGTACATTTATAGACATATTTTAATACATTTAATATACCTATTGAATTGAAGAAACAGTTGAATAGATAAAAAATGATAAAACATATTTTAAATCATATCCAATTTGATAAAAAATGTTATTTTATTTAAATACATAAAATTACACACATTTATTAGAATTATATTATCTTTAATCTCATAAAGAAATATACACCAAAAAGTCACATTTATATAAATTTAGGTAACTAAACATGTTTTGTCTAACTTAATAGTTGGTGTTTAAGAATAAATTGTACAAAACAGAATTCTTTTAAAGTTTTACTCCCCTTATTAGCGGAAATAGAAACTTTTTCATTCACACTATTCCTTGTTGTAACCAAGCAAATTCAATTGATGTCTTTGGTGCTTGTGGATGAAGTATGTGTTTTTCAAATGTTAATTCTGATGCCGTCGATTTATCACTTATGAAAGAATAGTAACATTTAATGGTGACCGTCTAACACTGTCTGCTTTGGTTTCAACCATGTTTTCTCGAAAAATCTTTGCTAAAATAAATAAAAAATGTATAATTAAATGTCATTTAATAGCACAGCATATCTTTAGAGATCTCCAGGTGTCATTGCTCCTTTTTTAATTTCTTATTTGAGCTTTGTGCAGGAATTGCTATCCCTAATTTACGACAATATGCTGTGCATTTTCTTTTCATTTTTTAAAATTGATATTATACATATTATAATATATGATTAAGACGATAAAGTTAATTTGTTTTTGGAGACATATCGGTTTTTTTCCTCTTGTGTACCTATAAGTTGTGTGTTTCAAAGACAACTCTGGATAGTACCTAAGAAGCCATTTTACGCTTGCATAAAACTCCACTTGTTTTCATGTGTTGCAATATTTTCGACCTTTAAATGTCAAAGAATTTAGTATCCTCCTCACTTCTTGTTATATTTTGCACACTTAGTTTCATCTTGTAATAATGATGTAATTAGGTAATTTATCTAACCAGAACGCAAGGCACATTATGTCTACCCAACTATTGCTTATTTTCTTGAACTTTGATATTGACAAACACTATACTGAATAACCTGATGATGAGTGTGACAGTGTAATTTTAACCCGTATTTGCCGATTCATTACTTTACTTAGACATCATTCTTCTTGAAATATTCGATGCAGATGTTAGACTTAAATGAAGAATGAAGGATTGATATAGAATACAATTTACAAACATTAAAAAATTTGATGTTAAAACGCAACACAAAATAAGGCAATGTAAAACTTATAATTGTTAACGAGATAGTTACTTAGTACCTTTATAATGTAAGGGATTGTTTTATCATCATTATGAATGAGAATCATGATGCTTTGCAGGTAGCTTTAAATAATTTCGGTAATAAGTTGGTGGCTATCCAGGAAAGCCAGCTTAGTGGATCGACCGTCAAGATATAGGCAATAATTGATTAAAAAAAATAATAAAGGAAAATACTTTAAATGAATTCTGCTAAAAACAAACTTCTTATTATTTAAACAAGTTTTTACTTACAAAACGCGTTTAATGTCATTTTACATTTTCAAATTGACACAAGATCGTAGTTTTGTCATTGTACGTTTACTTTACAAATATAATAAAACTTGTTTTGATTTATTTTTAAAATTAAGCATAATTATACATATGTACAGAAATGTGTGATATATGTTGTATATCAATTTTTTTAAATGTTTTTATAAAACACGATTTATGTTTCGTGAAAGTATGTTCAATATCAAAATAGTAATCAGTTTCGTAAAATCCTGTTCGAAACATTAAATAAATGTTTTTTTTCTTTGGTTTTATTGTTTGCAATTTTGACAGCCCTATATCTATTATTAAAATTAAAATAGCACAAACGAAAAACTTTATACTTCTGTTTTGAAATCTTACTAGGATTTATTGGTAAAGTTCAGTAATAATTAAAACGCATGTAACAATGTGGGGCAAATGTTTCTATCCCTGCAATAGACATAACCATTTTATTTCCTATAAGATCTTTTTTAAAACATATTGATGACTTTTTAAAAAGGGTGACATTATAACAAGTAATTAAGAATGAATAGTATAAAAATAACAAGCTAGTGTTTTATTATACACGAAACTAAACCTTTAAATCTTAATATTGATAGACAGTATTTTATTAATGAACACGCTATCCTAGAAGGAACTTAATAAATCTCAAAGAAAATGATTTTCTCCAAGGCACGTGTCACAAAGTGAAAGTACGTTTGAAAATCTTGCATTATATTTTCACGCCGAACCTCATTTTTACTCTATATTCATTGATGTGAGATTGCATCATCTTTTGTTCAATTTAGAGTTTTCGGGTGAAATTATTATTTAGAGTATTTTTATGGTTTGCATAAATTTCCATGTCTCAATTTAAACATTTTGCCGTTTATTTCACAAAAATCCTTTCAGTAATAAGAAAGTTACATTTTTGTTTTATGAACCAGATATATGTATTATGTCTGTATTTGAAAGACGGGCCTTTATTTTACATTACTATTTTTCCCGCCGTCCCAGCTTTATTTCGTGCAAATCGATTTTTTCATGTTTTGCACGATCTCTTTTCCCGCTCAGTACTCAGTAGTTTGCTATATAATGACTAAATTTTAAGTGACATATTGCAATGCACTGGACGTTATACAGGTCACTATGACGGTGACAGACAAATTATATTTGTCATAAAATTACAGCTTGTACAAGGTAAATTTAATTTTCTAGTGATTTTGTTTCATAAATTTTTGCTATTTCGTAAAATACTATTTTCTATTAGAATTATAGTTTATTTGATTCAGGTTTAGTTATTTGGCAGTAATTTATTGTTTTCTAAATTTTTGCAGATTAAATTTTAAAAGCTCTTTTTATTCTAGTGTTTCGCTTATGCAAATTTATACCGAGACATGTTAATTGATGTATGTTAATTGAAGTTTTAATTATATTGTAATTGTATAGGAGCCATGAATATTTTATAGATATATATCAATTCATAAATAATTTATTATGGTTCTACCGTATTTGTGTAACTTTATGTAAAATGCTGCAGTATCGTAACGATTTGTTTCAATTAATTTAATTTACGTTATCATCTTACTTCATTTCATTTATCATCAGTTTTGTTATAAGTAAATACAACGTATCAAAATACAACGTATCAAAACTAACGTATCTCTAGAGAAGGATCTTCAGTGGCATGATTTTGGAAGACGTTTATTTATTGGTGGTTATTATGTGGCGTATATTTGAATATATTTGCAACGCAGTATTATGCGGATGTGATTGAATTTTTGTTCCACGGAATGTATGGTGTACTATAGTGGACATTTTGTTTATTCAAAGAAGCACGTTATTTTATTTGAAACCGACAAAGGTCGAGTCTTTTCCAAGGGACTTTATTATACCCTTATGTTTGATTATCATGGAACTTACCATGTTTTATACTTTGTAGCTTCTTATTTGAGGACACACCGAAGATGACACGGGCCCTCAACACGTATGTCCATGGCTAAAGGGTGACGCATGCCCTTGTTCAGGATCCTATCAACTGTGCCAACACTGTAGGAAGTACAGTTACGCTTGATAAGATTTTATACAAGACGCCCGCCATTGTGACGAATTTTGTTTAACAACGCCACCACTTTATTGATACATCATGACAGAAACTTTACGGGAGAAATAGACTGAGATACGTTGATAGTGTTTGTTTGTGCAGTGACTTATCATAGTAGTTTATCATATACAATCATTTTTTTCATTTATAAATATTCATTTCTGTAAATAAATTTGTATATATTTTTCTGTTCTGAGTTGTTGGTTGTTTAGATAGCAATTGTGGTCGGCCTGGTATCCCATCGTAGTCCCTATTGTGACAGCACGAATGCTATTTCTAAAAAGTATAATTGAATTATATACTACCATCCATTGATAGACGAGTGAATAATGTAAAGTATTTTAAAACAATTATAATCATGTTGAAGCGTATCTTGTAACAAATGAAAAATGTCAATTCATTGAAATTTTAACGTATCGGATTTAATTTAAAGATGGTATAATTCATTTCCATTTTTCACTTGTTCTTAAATATTCCTAAAATATGAAATTACTTAAACATTTTTTATTAAAACCATCCTGTCTTTCAAGGTACACGGGCATCTTTGAGATATTTCAAGTTTGAAATCATTTTTTCTTGTTGAAATATATAAACATAAATTCATTTTAAAAGTTTAATCTTAATTGGCTGTTGAATACTTACTTACATATTTAGATAAATAAAGTATTTACGAAACTTATTAAACAGTCATTGCTTTATATGCGTTGACCATGTATGCTAGGTACGTTTAATCATAGTGTCTTTGATGACGTAAGTAAGTGTAAAGTCATTCTTTTAAACTGCAGAAATACAACTCTAGTAATATGTACTACAATAATTATATTTGAACAAAAGTACATTTTCAAGAATCATTCCGTCTGCTTAGATCGACATCTGACTCCTTAAACATTTATCTGTCCTTTTGTCAAAGTCAAATTTCAACCTCGATTAGGGCGCACACATCCTGTTTCTTGGGGACAATACGTGGAATGACACAAAAGTTGTTTACTCGAAATCATACCATTCTTACGTTAAATGCTAATTAAGGTCGTCTTAAGAATGTAACTTGTGTTCCTATAATACACCTTTTTTTTCTTTTTCGCTTTTTAAGTAAAAAAGACTACAAAAGGGGTTTTTTCTCTTTATTTCCCTTCTTTACTTTCTTTAGAAACCCTCAAAAAAAATTTTGTTTCATTATTTGTCCAGAGCGGGAAAAAAGGAACTTTTTTGACCCAAAATTTATTTTTCTTCTTTAATTCGAAATAAAGGGACTTTTTCTAAGAAAACTAATTGTACCCTGGTATAAAAATTATATATAATATATCCATTATTGGTCCCGTTTATTAAGCGGCCGAGAAAACCTTTTTCTTTTCCCTGATACATGAATATAAAAGTTTTTAAAAACAATGGTTTAAAGGTTTTTAAATTTTTGGCGTCAAACTTTGACAAATGAGCGCGTCATGCAATTTCCAAAATAATGCATTTTGGACCAGCATGGATCCAGACCCGGGCCCGAACAGCATGGATCCTGATCAGACTGCGTGGATGCGCAGGCTGGTCTGGATCCATGCTGGTCGCAAACCCATTATGTTGGTTTTGTCATGACACGCCTCAAATATTTTTCTTTTCTTTATTTAAAAAGTATCCATTTAATATATACATTCGTCTAAAGAAGGCAGTATGCCTTGATTTACCAGACATATATACATATATAGCAAGTGCTATTATGTTGAAATAATTTCATTAGTATGTTTATATGCCACTTGAGGTTATTAACCCTTTCCCCCATGAGCATATTGTGAAAAATGGCCATTTTTACTGAAAAGCCTCCTCTTACAAGTTCAAACTGCTATGAAACTATGAAAAATGCTTCAATACTAATCAAACTTGGCACAAATGTTGACTGGACCTTTGTGACGACATGCTCAGTCTTAAATTTCCTGTTACCATGGCAACGAGGGGACATCTCAAAATTGCCCAAAAAATCACTATTTTGCCTCGATTTTTTCCATCAAAATTTATTCAAAGTGCTGCAACTTCTCAAGGGGGATTGATATAGAGTCAAAGGGCTTTTCAGCTGTTGGTAACACGTTATATTATGATCGACCTGGGTCATTTTTAGCCTCTCACTAGTCCAAAATTTTCTTGGCGATGAGGGGGACTCCGCCCCCCCTTCAAACCCCCCTAACAGAAGGGGCACATCCCCCTTCTGGCAAACCCCCTGATGTATCTTTTGGACGGGGGGCGGCGCCGAAAAAGTGCTCAATTTTTTTGACCAACATTTCTCAAACGAAAACATGTGTTTGGGGCCCAAATAGGACATTTTTTCACTATTTGAGGCCTAAAAAAAGGGGGGGGTCGAAAATGCGTTGTTTCGCATATATATGTGGTAAAGGGTTAAGACAATATCGTACTAGTCATTATTGTAACAGTAGTATATGAAAGTTAGTTTTATTAATTCTTTTAACAATAATGTTAAGTTTTTAATAATCGTTAAACCAATTTTGAATACAAAATTCTAATTTCTGATGACTCGATATAGTGGTGATGGTATTATACATTCTAGTTCCCTTGTTATATCATAAAATGCGTGATGGTGACAAATTGGTTGCAGTACAAGTCCAAGTTATTTGTACTTTTGTTCAGTCATTGATCTGTAGAATTAACTAAGCTTATAACACCGTCTGAGAAAAGGAACTTGGTAATGCAGAAACGAACATAATCGGCTATATGCCCGAAAAGCACTTTTGTAAAATAAATATAAAAAAATCAGCATTTAAATAATTTGGGCTATTTTTATTGGAATTGTCTGCTATTATGAGCTTTTGTTAAACAAACTACGCAGTGCAATATTGTTCTACATGACTAATGATTATATTTCCAACCGCTTTGTATGCCTATATAAGGCATGGAAACCATGTGCATTTCTCTCACTTGTTTTTAACATCCGTAAACGCTACATGGTAATAGGTTTCCAACCCGCCACACCCTTTTTGAATTTCATATGCACTTTATACAAGTTTTACTTTCTGAACTTTTTGCAATCAGAAACTCACATGTAATTAACTACCTTGGTACAAGAATTGTTTTTGAATAAATGCAATACATATATTTTGTATTAAGAGTGTTTGAAGGGCACGTGTACTTTCTTGACTGTTAAATTTATACATTGCCTTGTAACTTACAATGTTGCTTATGTAGTACGAAATATATATTCAAGGTTTTCTCTACTGTTAATTTTCATTGTACCAACAACCTGCAAGAGCAATGGAACAAAACAAGATATACATTTTATGACGTAGGATGACTGTGACGTGCGTACTGGAACCCTAACTATGATTTGTGTCATATACAGACAGAACAAGGATACATTTTGAAATGTTTTACTATTTGATTGTTACTGTATCAGTGTATAGACGGGACTTTTGAATGATTGATTTGGATGCTCGCAATAATCACTGCGTTAGTTTGAAAACAGTGAAAGTCAAGGTTTTGTGAACGCAGTTGAAACATTACATTAATATTTTATTAAGTATAAAGACTATATACCTGTTATACGTATACAAGTTCATATTCTTGTAAAATAATCTTACCTTTTAACGCAATCATTAACAATAATTCGAATTGAGTATAAACTAAAATACATTCATTTAATTTTCTGATTTCTGTCGCTCATTTCATGGTATGGTAAAATTATGTCGACCGAAAGACGAGCCAACGTAGCTAATTCAGTCTTGTTTTAAGTTGGTTTTTGTGAAGTTTGGCCCGGCTTTGACTCCTATCTCTGGGCCCGGGAAACCGCTTTTGGATGTGATGTGCCGTCGGGTCTCGAACTTTACGATTTTTTGGATAGGTACTGCGGAGAGATGTCATAGGCTTACCTTTCGTTGTGTTTACTGGGCTGCAATAGGTTTCGCCCTAGAACTTGGCGATCCCTTTACAGCTTTGCTCTTACTCGTTTTGCTTTTCCTTGCCTCGCTATAATAACACTGCCTTGCTTTCCCTTTACGGGTCTCGGGTTACCATTTTTGTCTACTTCATGGGCCAACCGGTCATGGGCGGGAAAAGTGATGCAGACCGACGTTTCGACACCTGAATTATTGAAAAAGAAATGTGTAACCTCTGTATCAATAGACCACCTTTTTCAATTGTTGTCAATTTACAGGAAGTATTGCTTTTTTAATTGCTTCAAAACATAAGTTAGACATAAAATACTTAAATTCAATTGTTTTTTATGTAATTGTATGGAATTGAAATATACATCAGTTTGTTTTTTTTTTTCGTTTTTTCTTAAAAAATTTATTACTGCTGATTTAGAAATTAATCAAAGAGCTACAATTATATATGGATCTCAAAAGTTAGAATTGATTGAAAAATAATTCAATTGTGTGATCAAAATGTACGTTAACCATAAAAAAGACAATATATTGAAAGAAGATTCTAGCTTCCTTAGATAAAAAAGACCATGACCCGTGAATCCATTTTTTCGAATAGACTTAATTAACACAACTAAAAGTACATCGTACATTCCTTAGATAAGAAATCAGATAATTTTAACGCATAATATTCTAGGATAGACACCCTTCTTTCGTGTGTGATGTCCATTATGTCAATAGTTGAAGAAATTTGATATTAAAATATAAGGGAAAGGTGTCTCCTCGAAGACACCATGACCATAATTCTCTCAAAACAGAAATATATTTGCATGTTTTAACCAGATTCTTGGCACTGACGCCATTACAAAAGCAATATCAAGGGCACGCTGACATGCAAAGTCAATCATAACATGGACATGCATAATGATTTTAAAATTATACATTTATAGTTAAATTTTATTTAGGGATGGCAACGAATACCAAAATCAAATCTCGAGTACTCGGTCATTTTTCCGATCGAGTACTCGGTTTCTCGGATGATTTCCAATGATCCTTAAAGTTTTATCACAAAATATCAACACCGTCTGCATGCTACTTTCGTTTTCTATTTTAATTCATAGAATTCGTAACTATTAATAGGACTGCAAAATATAAACCTAAGAAATGTCAATGACAGCATTTATTATATACCTACACATTTTTTCCCTAAAATACAGGATGTACTTGAAGCGCAAATATGCTCTAACGGATAGAAAATTCCGTATAATGTTAGTGACAAATACGGTACCATATATGGAAGTGCTGGACTATTTTTGACGTTGGTTCCGATTTTAGTTGTGTATAAACGTAGCATTTGGAATTATAAAAGGCGTGGCCGGTTTTGCAAAAATTACGTATTCATCCGTCGGTCATAAATTTATTTCTTGACAGCTACATTTCATTTTCTGAAATTTCTTATAGAATTGTAGTATAATGAAAATCATTTATAATTCAAACTAAAAGGTATATAATAAAAGGAAAATTATGTTGTACAAATGAAGTAGCTTTCTGAGCCTATGCATTTTTCTACTCGCAATGTTGGAAAATTGATATTTCGCTCGACCTTCGGTCTCGCGAGATATCCATTTTTCCACCGCTGCTCGTAGCAAAATACAAAACTACAACATATAATATTCCATATATATTTACGTTTTTATAATTAACAAATTTCGGCTACAAACTGTCTAATATTTAAAGGTGATTAAATATCATAAAATGTCATCAGAGGCCGAATGACGTAAACGACAAAGGACTGTGTTCAATCCCATGTCAAACTGCTGATCGCCTCGTTAAATTTACGATATCATTTTCACACCTCTGCAAGGATGTTTTGATTGCATTTAACAAGTATTTATACAGATACGTGTACATTTCCGAATTTCTGAACTAATCTTTCTAAATCGCAAAAAGTAGAAATTAAATATTTTTTTCCGAGTAATCGAATATCAATTTTGTTAACCGGTATTCGGACGTTCGATCGAGTACTCGGTTAACCAGTTACTCGTTGCCATCCCTTATTTTATTTACTAAAACCAGGAACTGTTAAAAGCAAGATATAATTCCCTATTTGAGGTTGCACTGTGACTCAGATTTAAGAGAGATATTTAAGGCATTTTGTTGGTTTCATTGGGCTTAAACAGTTGCCCGATTGCAACGTGGAAATCTTCCGGACATATTTCTTGGGTTAGGGCTTTAGGCCTTACAATATGGAAAGAAGACGTTTTGATTAATCAAATTATGTAAATCTCAGGTTTAAAAGAACTTGTCTCCATGATGTTGCTTTTGAAAATTTCAGATGATCTACGATAACTGTTTTAGAAAGGATACAAATCAACGGTACAAAAATGACCATTCCATATACATTTTGCTTTGGCTTAAGGCTTTAGGCCTTAAAAAGTGGAAAGAAGATCATCGAAACTTTTACAAACTGAATCTGCAACGGAATCAGTCAAATGTTTTTAACTGTCGGAAATCTACCAGACATATTGCTCGGATTAGGGCGTTAGACCTTATAATGTGTTATGAAAATTCTTCTAACTTGCACAAAATCGAATCTACAACGTAATAAGTCAACTAGATTGTGCAAAGTTACACATGATACTGTACAGCTGAATTTTCAAATAATTGAAAAATTGAAATTGTGTAAATTGGTGTGCGATTACAATCTAATTTAAGAAAGTGGAAACAATGTGATTATGTTTGTCTTGATACATCTTTATTAATATCCCTCGAGCTTCATTCAATATTTGGTCAAGGAAATGAATTGTTTAAGGTTCAAGTGAATAAATAGACATTCGAGAAACATGTAATTAGTTTGCGAAATGATAAGCTTCAGTTTCCAAATGGATTGATTGAAGCGTAAAATTATCTAATACAGCGGATGATAAAAAATATTGTTTCTTCCTTTTGAGGATTTGATTGACGTCAAAAAATCTCATTTTAAATGAAGCAGAAGACAATATGTGGTATTTACTAATTGGAACAACATTCAGTTTACTATGCCAATGTTTAAACAGCTCGTTTTGGAATATTGTTCTTGTTATGTCTTAAAAATAAATATCAGACTATTCAAGAAACATATCTACGTATAAAGTACAATGAATTAGCATATCTGCTTGCTTATATAACAACTCTATCGGTGTTATTGTACTTGTACAAATGTCATAACGACCTACATTATTTTTGTTCTTCATTATCAATGAACATATAATTACTTAAAGTTAAATTATGATATTATTAAACTCTGCATTTAAAGAATTGTGATGAGTAATTAAGTAATACTCTTATTAACAACAACAATCTCAAATTGTAGCAAGTTGAACCATTAAATGAAATTAACATTCTCTTTTAGTCTGAATAATAAACGCAGTTATAATGTCCTATCTTTCTTATTATTCACCATTACAGGAAAAAAATTATGGAGAAAATATGTAAAATTACCAAACATAACTGTTTCTCTTTCTCTTGGGAATTAATTGGTCAAATTGTGTAAAAGAAGCAATCATAGTAACAAAAATATGTTTTTTGAAGAACGCTTTCTGGACATCCATTTTTCCCCAAAATCATAATGCACGAAATGTATATTACAAATAAGTTTCGACGGCAAACTTATCTCAGAAGAATTTATATATTGATACCTTAGTGCATGAATAGTTTTATTCCTATCAGATTCAATAGGTGTTAGCTCGTTGCTGCACTTAGGTAGCGATATCAATTTTGTTATCATGTCTATCACTAAAAAACCTATTTTCATTGCGACAGTGAAAATAAGTAATTCTTGTGATAAAACAGTATAAATCTTGTAAAATGTTTGTTTCGGCTTCGTTTAACCGACTACCAAAACAATTAAGATTGTATGGCGCCGAAACAGGTCAAATGACTTGGCTTACCTTTACAAACTTAAAGCAACAAAACGACCTCAAAGGTAGGAGCTAAAATGCATAATAAACAGGAATTCAAAACATTTAGTTGCCTCTTCACGAGTTGCAATTCTGATGAATCAACTCATAAAGGCAACCAATCAGCCATAAAGGGCTTATGATATTTTGATTACTCTCTTATTAATTGTCATGTATGTATTAATGAACGATATTATGTGCTTTTTAACGACCTGGGTTATATTGGGGAAGCACCGTAGCTCTGCCGGCACAAACCGGGGATGATCCGGGGTAGAGCTACGGTAGAGCCACGGTAAATGCTGGCAGAGCCCTGATGAATGCCGGCAGAGCCCCGGAGGAAGCCGGCAGAGCCCCGGAGGATGACGATTGAGTTACGGTTGATCCCGGTAGAGCCCCGGCAAAGCCCGCTTAATTTCAAAAGAATCACGACAATTTGCAATGATTGCACTTGTTTGTATTAAAGCCCTTCTCATTTCCCTTCTATCCAGTCTGGCATAAGGATTTTTCAGAAAATCATCATGAATTACTTTTATGGAACAATATATATATATTTTTAGATAAAAATTGTGTATCAATGTTATCATTTTCGCCCGTTTTTAATCCACCTGGGTTCTACCGGGGCACTGCCTGCATCGTCCTGGGCTCTGCTGGGGCTCTGCCTGGATCGAAGGGGCTCTGCCTGGGTCAACCGGGGCTCTTCCGGTGTCATCCAGGAACGACCGGGGAAGCACCGGTATGAACCGTAGCTTCACCTGGGCTCTGTCTGGATGATCAGGAGCGCATCCCGGGCGGTAAGTTGGGAACTACCGTAGTGCTGCCGGGGTTAGTGTGATGACAACTATAATTTCACCCCGGATCGTCCGGATCATCCCGGAAACTTACCGGGATGGTCCTTGGCTCTGCCGGGAGTAAGTGAGACAGCAGCTTTAACTAATATTATATTTTGAATTATGATTTATAATTGTCTACAGCCAATCATCTGCCCTTTTCAGAAAACACGTTTTATAAACAAAGAAATATTATAGAAGAGCAACTATTGCCACTATCAATATAATTTAAAGACCCATTAAGCGTGAAAAATGGTGTCTGTTATTTTTTCCAAAAGCTTTTCCTTTTAAGTCTCCTTTAACAAATCGAAAATACACATTTTTCACATAGCTAGTAAACTTTTGCTTCTAAGGTATTTTTGGCAATTGATAAAGTTTAGTTTAGTGATAAAGCCTTTTATATAAAAGTCAAAATGCCACTTTAATTACATTTTACTATCGTTATGATATATTCCCACTCTAAGCTACTTGATCGTGTTAACTTATATGATCTTTATACAACATTACATCTTTATTAAAGACACTTTGGTCATTTGTAAGCAAAAAATATGTAATTATTTTAAATGCATTATGTGCATTTAAGTCTAGTAAACGTAAATTTACAAATATTACCATTTTTCTGTTACTTAAATTATGTTATAATATATCTGGTAAGCCCTAAAGCATTATTTATACTTAGAATATTCGTGACTGGAATACTGACTGACAGAATGATAGTTTAATTAATTAATTTAATTATTCCTCTGATCGCGAAGAACTATTAACGTAACTGAGCTACAATGTATATTTGTCGCTTAAAAAGAGACATATTTGTACTTTTAAAATGAATATAGATATTTAATGCTTTACCACGGAAAATTTATACATTCTATCATTTTCGCGATGTATAATTTATATTTCATATATGATGCAAATATTACGTACACACTTTAAAAGAAAATTTAATCTAAACTATTGATACGTTGAAATTACCGTAGGACTAAATAACAAGCAAAACAGACTGCAAAGGATTTGAGCTTTTAATGAAGTTTTATGAATGCTTGACTGTACTTTTAAACTCTAAGTAATGGCCATTTGTACTATAATTGTTTACTTTAATGTCTTCAGTATTCAACGACTGCTATGCATGCTAACAATCAAGATAGTTAGTCCATCTGACAATATGTAATTTGCTGAAAAATGTCCACATATTATTTTCCATGTGGTGTGGTAGTTAAGGATATGTAAGATATGTTGAACTTTTACATGAACAAACTGAATTCAGTGGTTCCAAGGGATCACCGCATTTTCTTATGTTAATTGAAATACTTTAGCATACCAAATTATACTGCATAACTTAGTATTTGAAGCTGAACTTTTATAATTTTCCATGAAAATGATGTAGTAGGTTTTAAAGCAAATTGTTAAATAAGATCTTGATAATCAATTTAAAACTTGGTTTTATCTACAAAATTGCCAACCCGAAAACGTACATGCATATAATGTTTTTCAAAATATCAACATTCAATTCTTGGATTTTAAATCAAATTTATTTATCCCTCATAACAAAAAGTATAATTTCATTTCGAAATTTGAAAACATTTAATTAGATATTTCAATCCATGCTACAAAATAAAAAATCAATTTGTAGATGCTTGACATAAAAATGTGTTAGCAATAATGTCTCAACCATGTCCGGAGTTATTTCCGAATACTATTTAAATAACGTGCAAAGTTTCTTTAATCTTATCAAAAAATGATGAAAACAAGTAGTATCGAGTCCTGTAAAATGCTAGATTTAATATCATCAAGTGTTCTAGTTTAAAGTATCTTTCCCTTAATACCATAAATATTTCGATGTTATAAAACTAATTATTTTAGCTGTCAAGAAATCATGACGGCTTTATAACTTAAGATACATAAGTACTATCATACAATATTTTGGAAATGCTCACGGTCCAAACAAAATTATTATTATTATAATAATTTATTATTAGCTTTCAGAAAAAAATCAGTTTCTGTTCACAGATGGGTAATTTCAAGCGTAAATGCCCACTACGGAAAAAATGAAAACGGTACTTCTTCATTTTGTCGATACGATTGACGACCAATAGTCTCAGATAAATAAGAAAAGGCTGCATGGTGTACTTACTGAATGACAGTTTATCTGTAAGTAAATCAAAGGTTTTCTTCTGAAATCCGTCTTTATTGCAGCAAAATTTTGTTCTTGTCAGTACACATATACAAATCAAACATGTCAAGAAATAAATAAATTAACATACATTTGACTTAGTATATAAAGAGGTTGTCTTCTTTCCAACATAAGATATTATGGTAATTGAGCTTTGAGCTCTTAATATCAGTAGTACAGTTTTGTGGCCAAGAAACCTGATGTTTCTTTTTCTTTCTTCAAAAATAAAATCATATAAATAAAATCATAGTTAGAACATATATCATAGCAATTGTTAGCATATATAACAATAATGCTATAACTATATAAACTGCAGCCTTTTAGGCATTTTTTAGCTTATCTTTATGTAAACCCTATAATTCCTTAAATATACAAGATTATTAACGGAACTTTATGGACATTGTAGGGAAATCATCTGTCAACAGAGAATACAGAAAACTAAATTTTATGTTTGAATTAATATATATTTTTTCTTTGAAGGCTTAATTGGTCACAAAACATATACCAAGACGCTCGTATAACTTTTAATGCATTGTGTATCCTACAAACCAATTACGTATTAAATCATACATCTGTTTCGTGTGACGTACAGTACTATCATTTGTGATTATGCTTGATCATTTTAATTCTGCACAAGACACGACCATTTACAAATTATTTTCCGACCTTTTTCATGATAAACTTTCTGTTAATCATATCGAAGCACGAACTTGACAGTCCCTATAGATAACTTAGGTCAACCAAAGATGAGAAGGCATAAAAATCAGATTTTTACACACAAAAGCGATCATGTTTATGTGCCAGGCGCGATAAGTAATTCTAGAGGTCAAACCTTGTTAATCACATTTCATTTGCCGATTTTTAAAATATACAAAATATGTACACTTTCTTTGAGTTTAGCAGGTGCTATAGCCGATGACTCATTGACTGGAAGTTTTAAACACTTTTTTTATTTTCCCAAGTATACCCCATGTAGCAAATAAAACAAAAGAAAACAAATCGAAAATACACATTTTTCACATAGCTAGTAAACTTTTGCTTCTAAGGTATTTTTATTATGATTATATAGTATGATTATTCTTGACTCTTTACAAAATAATACGTGTAACCAATGGATTAATGATAAGCACAAGAGCAATAGTGGGGGGGGGGGGAATCTCATTGATAGACTGTAAGTTCTGAAATAGAAATAATAATAAAGGCTTCAGAAGAAAATTTGCATCCTTAAAATTAATGCGAACCTTAAACTTGCTATGTTACGTATTGAAATAATGCTGTTGATTTTTATAAATCTAAAGGTTTTCACACGTATAAGATTTTTTTTCTCGACGACTGTTCATTTTTTAATAAACGCTGTTTAAAAGAATATTCATAAATCTTCTGATACAAGTTTCATTAATTAATATAATTATTTGGTTCAATTTGAAGCATTACACTTCGTAAAACTTTATTTTTAAACTTCGTTTAACCGACTACCAAAACAATTAAGATTGTATGGCGCCGAAACAGGACAAATGACTTGGCTTACCTTTACAAACTTAAAGCAACAAAACGACCTCAAAGGTAGGAGCTAAAATGCATAATAAACAGGAATTCAAAACATTTAGTTGCCTCTTACGATCACGAGTTGCAATTCTGATGAATCAACTCATAAAGGCAACCAATCAGCCATAAAGGGCTTATGATATTTTGATTACTCTCTTATTAATTGTCATGTATGTATTAATGAACGATATTATGTGCTTTTTAACGACCTGGGTTATATTGGGGAAGCACCGTAGCTCTGCCGGCACAAACCGGGGATGATCCGGGGTAGAGCTACGGTAGAGCCCCGGTAAATGCTGGCAGAGCCCTGATGAATGCCGGCAGAGCCCCGGAGGAAGCCGGCAGAGCCCCGGAGGATGACGATTGAGTTACGGTTGATCCCGATAGAGCCCCGGCAAAGCCCGCTTAATTTCAAAAGAATCACGACAATTTGCAATGATTGCACTTGTTTGTATTAAAACCCTTCCCATTTCCCTTCTATCCAGTCTGGCATAAGGATTTTTCAGAAAATCATCATGAATTACTTTTATGGAACAATATATATATTTTTTTAGATAAAAATTGTGTATCAATGTTATCATTTTCGCCCGTTTTTAATCCACCTGGGTTCTACCGGGCACTGCCTGCATCGTCCTGGGCTCTGCTGGGGCTCTGCCTGGATCGAAGGGGCTCTGCCTGGGTCAACCGGGGCTCTTCCGGTGTCATCCGGGAACGACCGGGGAAGCACCGGTATGAACCGTAGCTTCACCTGGGCTCTGTCTGGATGATCAGGAGCGCATCCCGGGCGGTAAGTTGGGAACTACCGTAGTGCTGCCGGGGTTAGTGTGATCGCAACTATAATTTCACCCCGGATCGTCCGGATCATCCCGGAAACTTACCGGGATGGTCCTGGGCTCTGCCGGGAGTAAGTGAGACAGCAGCTTTAACTAATATTATATTTTGAATTATGATTCATAATTGTCTACAGCCAATCATCTGCCCTTTTCAGAAAACACGTTTTATAAACAAAGAAATATTACAGAAGAGCAACTATTGCCACTATCAATATAATTTAAAGACCCATTAAGCGTGAAAAATGGTGTCTGTTATTTTTTCCAAAAGCTTTTCCTTTTAAGTCTCCTTTAACAAATCGAAAATACACATTTTTCACATAGCTAGTAAACTTTTGCTTCTAAGGTATTTTTATTATGATTATATAGTATGATTATTCTTGACTCTTTACAAAATAATACGTGTAACCAATGGATTAATGATAAGCACAAGAGCAATAGTGGGGGGGAATCTCATTGATAGACTGTAAGTTCTGAAATAGAAATAATAATAAAGGCTTCAGAAGAAAATTTGCATCCTTAAAATTAATGCGAACCTTAAACTTGCTATGTTACGTATTGAAATAATGCTGTTGATTTTTATAAATCTAAAGGTTTTCACACGTATAAGATTTTTTTTCTCGACGACTGTTTATTTTTTAATAAACGCTGTTTAAAAGAATATTCATAAATCTTCTGATACAAGTTTCATTAATTAATATAATTATTTGGTTCAATTTGAAGCATTACACTTCGTAAAACTTTATTTTTAAACTCAGTGATTTGCGTATTATAAATTCCACACAGAACTTTAGATTAATTAGTTTAACATTTGAAAGGAGTGGGGTCTTTTTATACTACATAATGCAAACAGATTTATATATGCTTTATGTAACATTAACCTACATCTTGATAACAAATTAGTTCATCGATTTGTTCCAAAAATAATGATGGAATCAACTATATTGAAGATATTAAAAAAGTGATGTTAAATCAATGATATCAAATTAAAATTGTTGACGACATAAAAATGTTTACCTTTCAGGAATAAAATTATAATGTATTTCTCGCATCAGTAGGATTGCATATAGTCGGTCTTTCTATACACCTACTCTCGTAAAGAATAATTGGTAACATCATTACCATACTAAGAGTTTTGAACTGCAATTTGCAGTTCGTGTCAAAATCAATAAGATTATGTTAATATCTTTATGTGATTGTAAATAGTTTTTAAGACCGCCAAGTGTGTACAACAATGAATATTAATCAGTTAAACAAAATACACAATTGATAACATTGACACAATTGATAAGAGCATACAAGTGGCGAGAAAAAAGACAAGACACAGACAGTCTACCTTAAACAAAAAAATGTACCTTATACCATATTAAGTAGTTACGTTAAATTCGTATAAATGTATCTGAAGTATGGTAGTGTCATTCAATCATAGAAGATAAAATGCATTTAAAGTTGTTGTGAAGTAAACAGCGATATATTCCAAGCAGTACTTGCAACACACGTACTAAATAGTAAAAAAAAGTCACAAAAGCAAACAACAGCCCTCACTGTGATCGTTACGCAGTAAACATTTAGTGATAAATACTGTAAAACGTAGTCCTTAATCACACATAACATGTATTTAAATAATTGCTTGAATGATAACTTTTTTATTTTTCTATGAATATCTTAGTAAGTTTTTTCAAGTTAATTTTCTCAAATAGTTTGGCTTATCCGGAGGTATGCAGCATAAATACTGAACAAAGAAATGTCATACTAAAGATAGCAGTGTAAATTGTGTATGGCATTGTGCATTATCAAATTATTTGATTTTAAATAAATATAAAACGCCTAAAACATAGTTATCTTTGATAAGAACCTAAATGGCACGCAGTTGAAAATAACAATGTTATTAACGTTTCAAACTTGCAAATGTATACTCACGAGAGAGAGAGCAGTTAGTATCTTTAAATTTTAGATGCAACATTGGTAAAACAATCAAATGAATAGTATTCTGAATAGTTCCAACAATCTAGATTGAACAAAGATAAAGTGTACCTTTATGTATTACTTAAGTAGATTGCAGTCGTTGTTTTTACAGTTTCTTTCACACTTAAACTTAAAAACTTAATTTTGAGAAAAGTAAGTCTAAGAAATTGTTAATTAAAAGAGCTTGATATGAAAAACAAAAGGAAATCTGCCAACATGCTCATTCTTTTCGTGTTTGAAATCATATTGGTTAACCATGGCACGATTGTGTTTGTGACGAATTATTTTCTCTCTTCTTTCAAATTTTTCACACCCACTGTTTGAACTGCATTCAAAAGATATTATTCGATGCAGGCATATGGGATGGATTTAGTTCATTAAGAAATTCAATTTAAAGCAAATTTGAATTCAATTCATAAAAACGAAATGTCATGAATTAACGAAATATTGGAAGATGATCTAGATGCTGGCAAGCGAAATGTTAAAGAAAACCACCAATCTTCCTAAGATTAAATCTCGTAAATCCTTTTAAAATTATTCTATGTTTTGTGTACAAAATTGGAACTGATATATTTTAACTTTAAAGATAAACAATGATCTTAAATATATCCGAGTTCCTGTTTTAGGTTTTAATAAGTATGAATAAATTTGAACGTAATCGAAGGCGCGGAACATAACAAGGATAAAAGCGAATCTTTTTTCTAATTAATTCCGCGTTGTTGCCGCAATTCTATTATCTGATTCACATTATAAAGAGCTGCTCAAATCTTGTATAAACATAAAACATTCTGTTGTGTCTTTTTTTAACTAAAATAGTGATTTACCATTTCAAATGGTTTTGTCAATTAGTTACAACCACTCATAGTCATTTGCTACATTTACATGGCTGAATGGCGTCAACTGAAGCCTATAAATACCTTTTAGTGGAAAAAACCAAGGCATTTTTCTCAAGGACTTTATAAGTTATTTGTGTCTGTATTTTTAACCAAATCAGGTATTACATGGAGTACACGAGTACTTCAAACAGACTTTACGTCTGTTACAAGTTTCATCAGAACTAACAATATGTTTTATGCCGTTAATATCATACTTCTTTACAGCCTGAATAACATTACTTGATCATATTTTTTACATCATGCCATTTCTTCTATTTGAATCAGAAACATTGTAAACAGTCTGATTTGGATTCAATATTTAAGAAAGAAACTGATTCTGAACATTACAAATATAACCGTCTCTTTTTATAATTCTAAAATAAACATGTTTTGACTTCACACAGAATAGATTTGATATGTTTGAAACTCTAGACACTATTGGTGGTTACAATATGAAACAATATGAATATATAGCTTCATTAAAAGAAATGTCAGCGTCAGCTTTTTTTATTAGAAAATACCAGCTTTACTTGACCTGAAATAGGGAACACAGCTTCACATATATTGTTGGTTTGTTTGTGTGTTTTTGTTTTTATTTTTATTTTTAATTATTTTATCCCATTTCATGTTTAATTTCTCATTTCCCATAACTGATTCGGGTGTACCATCGACGTCATAAACGTTGACTTTGGTACATTCTTATTATTCTTTTTTTGGGGGTGGGGGTGGTATAAATTTTAACGTCTTAATACTTAAAAACGGTAACTTTCATTTTACTTTTATGTTCTTGAAGTTTTTGATAAACCAAAATGATACTTTGCCACCATTTTTTGCTCTATTCATTAAATATCGTGTTTAAACAGCAGCTCATGTCTGAAACGTTTTAAAATAAAAACGATGTTTGACAAAAGAAGTATTTGCATCTTGGTCGTCTCCCACCAAACGTGGTGCTGACTTTTTGTCTCTGGCATCTAAGCTTTTTACGGATTTATCTTAAGATGAATTCATGGTAATGTGGATGGAATTGTCAGAATAAATCTGTCTTTATGCCTGGGAATCACTGGTAAACCTATGAATGTAATCCTGACAGGCAAATGATACGATCATGCCGTTGCATAACTCACCTACGTTTTAGGTCTTCCAAAACTGATAACGCTATAATCGGAAAAAAATCAATTAAATAGGCACGAGGGGACACTTCCGAAGAACCACCAACGTTTCATGAGCTAGCTGGATAGATCGTTAACATGGTCGTATTAAAATATGTTTTCTGAACGTATATATATAAGGTGATAATTATGAGAAAATATTGAAGCTCATTTTCTATCAATTTCATGTTTTGTTGGTGATTTTACGAGTAAGGCACTCCGACAGATAACCGTTTTACAACACTCGCGCTTATCTATGATGTCATTAAAACGTGACGCCATATTCATGTTTAAAATTATAGTTAATTGTATACGATATAGTTTTGATACATGACAGAGACGATGTGTGCAAATATGAATGTTCTCCTCGAAACAAAATATATTTTACTTACTATATTATTTTTGACAAAACTTCCATTCTATTATTAATAAAATTTCGCTTTTAATGAATTCAAACATGTTACATATACGTACGGCTAATAAGAAATTATGATTTTATGATAGAATTCTTTGTTCTTTTTATTTTATCGCCACATCAGCGTTGTTTGTGCCGAAAAGGGGCTGTAAAAAGTCGCCCCGTACATTCAATCACAAATGTTATATTAAATCGTTCAGCACGACATTATCGTTGTGTGTGGTAATTTTAGTTCTATTTGGCATTTTTTAGTTGGGTGGTCCCAATATTCCTACTTGAATAATGTTAAAGCACCCTTAGGATATGTTGCCAGCTTTTTAACTTTGTTTTATGACGTCTTATCTGTAATATGCAGACTTCATAACCATTGATCCCCTTTCTTTATTCCATTTTGTTTAGCTCCTTCAATTGTTTTCTCGTTTAGGGCACATGTTTACTATTATTTTAAAGCGGGTCTGCAACATTTCGAATTTTGCCGTTTTGGAATTTATTTTGGGATTTTTATGTTTATTGTTGTCATTTTTACTTCAAAAATTGTTTATGGAAATGCAGTTATATAAAACTATATAAATGTTTATGTTTATATGTACAACGACAAAAGTTTTGCTTTAAGATTAATACAGTAAAGACTGTCTTAGCAACCCCCTGTATATAGCGACGTTCTGTCTTTAGTGACCATAGTTAGGTGCGCCGAACAGTATTTACTATATAAATGGTCTGTATGTAGCGACTCCCTGTCTAGTCCGTACAACGACCATGATTTAGTAACCCGTTACGGTATTTGAGCCATGAACAGCGACTTTTGCAAGGGGAGCAAGGCTTGAACTAGGTGACGACTTTGGCGAAGAAGTCGCCTTCGGATCAGCGACTTTGCTTCAAAGAGATTTTGAAGTAGCCCGATTTTTATAATTTTCCGTCATACTTATTTACGCCGCTAGGTCTGTTAATAATTTGTTTACCTCTCAATTACAACCAATTACCATTAATCCGCTAATTAAGAACACGTGAGTTCAATACATGCCACAAGGCAAGAGTTCACTATGCTTATCTTTCTCATTACGTATTCATGCGATTGACGAATCAGAATGCATGTTGTAACTACGGCAGTTTGCATTGACCAATCGGCGACAGGCTAATACACTGTGGCTGTTTGTTGACAATTACACAAAATGGCTACAGATTCAATCAATTTTCGCCGATGAAATGATTCAAGACACCTGCATATACATAATTGCTGCGGTATTTTGGCGAGTAAAGATAGACAATGTCAAACGTCTTAAAGGTGTGGTTATGTTTGAAACCTCGACTGTTAATTTTTTTTCGGAACACTTATCTGTAGAAATTATGTGGAGATTTGTAAAGTAATCAGGCTGATGGAAAATTGAAATTTAACATTTTTTACAAACAGATTTATCAATATGAATTACATTTTAATGAATATGTAACTTTTAAATACTAATGTTATGGTGTAGTTTATAATCTTAACCAATTATACATGCAATTTTAAAACTCTCTTGTGTTTTATAATTGATATTTGATTCGGGTGTACCATCGACGTCATAAACGTTGACTTTGGTACATTCTTATTATTCTTTTTTTTGGGGGGTGGGGGTGGTATAAATTTTAACGTCTTAATACTAAAAAACGGTAACTTTCATTTTACTTTTATGTTCTTGAAGTTTTATGATAAACCAAAATGATACTTTGCCACCATTTTTTGCTCTATTCATTAAATATCGTGTTTAAACAGCAGCTCATGTCTGAAACGTTTTAAAATAAAAACGATGTTTGACTAAAGAAGTATTTGCATCTTGGTCGTCTCCCACCAAACGTGGTGCTGACTTTTTGTCTCTGGCATCTAAGCTTTTTACGGATTTATCTTAAGATGAATTCATGGTAATGTGGATGGAATTGTCAGAATAAATCTGTCTTTATGCCTGGAAATCACTGGTAAACCTATGAATGTAATCCTGACAGGCAAATGATACGATCATGCCGTTGCATAACTCACCTACGTTTTAGGTCTTCCAAAACTGATAACGCTATAATCGGAAAAAATCAATTAAATAGGCACGAGGGGACACCTCCGAAGAACAATCAACGTTTCATGAGCTAGCTGGATAGATCGTTAACATGGTCGTATTAAAATATGTTTTCTGAACGTATATATATAAGGTGATAATTATGAGAAAATATTGAAGCTCATTTTCTATCAATTTCATGTTTTGTTGGTGATTTTACGAGTAAGGCATTCCGACAGATAACCGTTTTACAACACTCGCGCTTATCTATGATGTCATTAAAACGTGACGCCATATTCATGTTTAAAATAATAGTTACAGTAAACTCCGCTTATAACGAACTCATCGGGACATTCAAAATCTGTTCCTTATATCCGGAGTTCCTTGTAAGCATATAGAGAATTAGTTCCTTGTATCAGGAGTTTTTATAGCGAACAGATCTACATATAACGAACTGATTGTTAAACATCGTCCGCCATTTTTAAGAGCATTTGATTAAGAATAATTAATTATTTATTTCTTTTATAGACACAATACCCGAGAGCGTACATTTTGGAATTTGAAAATCCTTTGCTATTTTCAGTTTAAGTTTTACTCTCTTTCTCAATTTTTCATAAAACATTATATTTTGTTTCTTTTAAATTCAGTGCTTTTCGTTTTCTTTCAATGAATAAGAATACACAAGATTTTCCATTTTTCTTCCCTTTATATTAAATATCTTCTTTTATGTTTTAAGGGTGACTTTAACTAATGAAATATATAAATTTCATTTTATTTCAACCAAGCATACTTTGTAGTTCTCTATGGATTATGTTTGCACGCATATGTGATTATGTTGAAAACCGATTATCCGTTTTATCTTTGTGACATGTACTCAAGCTAAAAATATCCTAAATAGAAAACTATTACATACTTCTATACAAATTTATTTTCATATATTGAATAACATACAACAATAAACGGTACATTCCGCGAGCTTTATTTCGTGCCAAAACGAAAATAGAAAATGCGGGATATATTTACGAATAGCCGATATTTGGAGTTCGTTATAAAAGTGTAATTTTATGCACTTTTAACTAAATTGGGACTAAGAAATGAGTTCCTTATAAGCGATAATTCCTTATAACCGTGTTCGCTATAACCGTAAGTTTTTGTATTGAATAAAGAAGGGCAAAATTCGGGCCAAAATAAATGGTTCCTTATAACCGAAAGTTCTCTATAACCGTGTTCGCTATTAGAGAAGTTTACTGTAATTGTTTACGATATAGTTTTGATACATGACAGAGACGATGTGTGCAAATATGAATGATCTCCTCGAAACAAAATATATTTTACTTACGATATTATTTTTGACAAAACTTCCATTCTATTATTAATAAAATTTCGCTTTTAATGAATTCAAACATGTTACATGTACGTACGGCTAATAAGAAATTATGATTTTATGATAGAATTCTTTGTTCTTTTTATTTTATCGCCACATCAGCGTTGTTTGTGCCGAAAAGGGGCTGTAAAAAGTCGCCCCGTACATTCAATCACAAATGTTATATTAAATCGTTCAGCACGACATTATCGTTGTGTGTGGTAATTTTAGTTCTATTTGGCATTTTTTAGTTGGGTGGTCCCAATATTCCTACTTGAATAATGTTAAAGCACCCTTAGGATATGTTGCCAGCTTTTTAACTTTGTTTTATGACGTCTTATCTGTAATATGCAGACTTCATAACCATTGATCCCCTTTCTTTATTCCATTTTGTTTAGCTCCTTCAATTGTTTTCTCGTTTAGGGCACATGTTTACTATTATTTTAAAGCGGGTCTGCAACATTTCGAATTTTGCCGTTTTGGAATTTATTTTGGAATTTTTATGTTTATTGTTGTCATTTTTACTTCAAAAATTGTTTATGGAAATGCAGTTATATAGAACTATATAAATGTTTATGTTTATATGTACAACGACAAAAGTTTTGCTTAAAGATTAATACAGTAAAGACTGTCTTAGCAACCACCTGTATATAGCGACGTTCTGTCTTTAGTGACCATAGTTAGGTGCGCCGAACAGTATTTACTATATAAATGGTCTGTATGTAGCAACTCCCTGTCTAGTCCGTACAACGACCATGATTTAGTCACCCGTTACGGTATTTGAGCCGTGAACAGCGACTTTTGCAAGGGGAGCAAGGCTTGAACTAGGTGACGACGTTGGCGAAGAAGTCGCCATCGGATCAGCGACTTTGCTTCAAAGAGATTTTGAAGTAGCCCGATTTTTATAATTTTCCGTCATACTTATTTACGCCGCTAGGTCTTTAAATAATTTGTTTACCTCTCAATTACAACCAATCACCATTAATCCGCTAATTAAGAACACGTGAGTTCAATACATGCCACAAGGCAAGAGTTCACTATGCTTATCTTTCTCATTACGTATTCATGCGATTGACGAATCAGAATGCATGTTGTAACTACGGCAGTTTGCATTGACCAATCGGCGACAGGCTAATACACTGTGGCTGTTTGTTGACAATTACACAAAATGGCTACAGATTCAATCAATTTTCGCCGATGAAATGATTCAAGACACCTGCATATACATAATTGCTGCGGTATTTTGGCGAGTAAAGATAGACAATGTCAAACGTCTTAAAGGTGTGGTTATGTTTGAAACCTCGACTGTTAATTTTTTTTCGGAACACTTATCTGTAGAAATTATGTGGAGATTTGTAAAGTAATCAGGCTGATGGAAAATTGAAATTTAACATTTTTTACAAACAGATTTATCAATATGAATTACATTTTAATGAATATGTAACTTTTAAATACTAATGTTATGGTGTAGTTTATAATCTTAACCAATTATACATGCAATTTTAAAACTCTCTTGTGTTTTATAATTGATATTTGATATGTATAATATCAATAAAAATATAATAAAATCCTTAGTATGGTACTTTTCTGCTTTTCAACAAAATATTGGTATGATATGTTCATTTATCCGAATTATGTAGATACTGTCCACAGTGACTCCCTGTCTATAATGACCTTTTTTCTTTTCTCCAATCGAAGGTCACTGTAAACAGTATTTACTGTAAATCAATCAGTAAAATGGTGGCGCTGACCCGATAATATTTCCTTCAGGTTTTCATTCTAACGAATTGGTAAATGGTCTTTAAAGTATTTTTTATGCTTTTAATGTGTGTAGGAAAATATGAAATGCATTTTTGTTTTTTTTAGAAACTTTGTATCGTGTATTAAGTCTGTGACATCGTATCACATCGTGCGTGTATCATGTATTATTTAAAATGAATAATAACCACTATCCCATCTGAAATGGTTATAAAACACCTCGCTGTAATGTAAATGCCAATGATTATCTTTCA
This sequence comes from Ruditapes philippinarum, assembly GCF_026571515.1. Classification (NCBI taxonomy): domain Eukaryota; kingdom Metazoa; phylum Mollusca; class Bivalvia; order Venerida; family Veneridae; genus Ruditapes; species Ruditapes philippinarum. Next base: position 34,573 of record NW_026858283.1, read on the forward strand.
AAGGTGAAACATGACTGGAGAGGTTGAACAACATGTTAGAAATAGGCTTAATCATAACTGAAGGCATAATAAAGCTTTTAACAAAACATTATATATTGGTAGGTCATTTTAGGTAAAATTATGATCTTTTAAATGACAATGCTAATCAACATTATTATTCATATATATCTTCTGTTGTCATTTTATTTTAGAACAGAAAGGTCAAGGCTGACAACTAGTTAAAGATTCGTTTGTTAGATATAACAGTTTGAGATATATTAAGTGCTACAAATATTGATTTTGTTTTGTATTTTGGGTATATCAACGATCAACGAGTAAGGATGGCTGGTATTCAACAAAAACAAATATCCAACTCAACCACGCAACACAGGATCACAAGCAAGCAGTCTAGCAGGACACCAAACAAACACAAGAGGACTAAAGGTAAAAGTACAGACCGGGTGTTATTGTTAAATATTTAAAGTAAGAAATCGTAGAAACCGACACGGTTATTAAATGAGACAATTGAAATGCCAACAAAAGGATCAGAGTGTAATTTACAAGGCAACAAAGACCAGAAAAGGGAAACAATATCAATAAGAACGAGACGAATGGGGTCATACTTACAGTAGGCGGCAAAAAGTGGAAGGGAAACAAAACCTTAAATAGTGCCAAGTCTGTTCCTTTTAAAATTATACTTCTTTTAAATAATATTACAATTTATCAAACTATTTTTGGCCACGTTATTTTGCGTTGGATTAAAAAGATAGTTCGAGAGAAATGAGACTTTAAAATCTTGTCCCCCAGCTCAATAAACGTGAGAGCAATTTTTCGGAAAACGTTAGAAGCATGTTTCGTTTCAATCATTGCCGCAAGACCTTTGTTACACAGCAAAAATTAAATATGTGATATTTTATGCCGATCATGCAGACTAATATAAAAGACTTCATATGGGGAAGTTTATATTAATGATTTGCTTGATTTTGTAAGCGCTTGCAAAATGCAATTTCCTTCTTTTGTTTTGCTTTGATTTAATTATTGATTGATATATCACGGTTTTTGTAGAAGCAAACAGGAAATACATGTACTCGTATCAGAGAAACAGATTTCCACTTCTTTTTTAATTGAAACTGTGCTTTTCTAATAACAGTTATAAGTATCTAGAGCATAACTACATTTGTATCTCAACGAACTTTTCACTGCACTCTGCACTCCCTATATCGTTAATCATTTAAACAATACCCCCTGACAACAGCCAAAGGAAAACAATGCTCTTGTAGTATAAGTAGCAGTAATTGCCGATGTTCAAAAGTTTAGCTATAATTTAATAGTGATTTTCAATTTGCGTTCTTAACGTACGCTTTTAAAATGTACGATTTTTTTTGCTTGTTTTATGAAGAACAAACACAACTTTTTCTCTTAATTTGAATTTGAACATCGAGATACCCTTATATTTATTCGAAATGAAAGAATGCAAAAGAGTGTTATGCAATCTTATTTACTGACAGATTTCACTCGCAGTAATCTTTTTAACAGGGTTTAAGCAAACGTATTAAATGTAATTCCGATTCCAAATGAATTAGTATCTAATGTCTGTCGTATGTTATTTCAACGATATAAAACCCACGTCTGGGTGAATAAAAGTGTTGAATAATTACTGATAATTACGAGAATATTTAAGACAATAACTAAAAGGTAAAAAATATTTCTTATTGAATTTTAGCCCAGGTACCACTCAACCTTAACCGTGCTATATATTTTTCGTGGATTTGCTCATCTTTCATTTAAGACGTTGAAACGTTTTCGGGCAAATTTCTATTGATAGTAAGTATTAACCAATTTATTAAAATTACTTTTAACAAAGATCATAAAAAAGAAATACAATGTAGCTACATTCAGTTTATTACATGTGTTTCAAACAGACTCCAATTTTTTTTATTTTTTTTTATTTTTTTGGTGTCCAGACATCCAAAAAGTTTTTTTTACAAACCACAAACTCTGCAACCTCATTGTGGAGAATTCGGAAGACAGTACAATTTCTATTTGCATAAGAAACTCTGCCTTTATGTCATTGTTCATCAATAGAAAATCAACAAACAGTCCGAATTCAACGGAATATTTTCGCATTTTGTTACGAATGTGTTCATTGATCTTTTTATGAGGTAATTAATTTTTGTTTATGACAGGGCTAATGCACCTTGAAACTAAAACGGTAAAAGTTTGTTTGTTAGAATATCTCATATTTGCCGTGATCGACCTGGTAACAATTGTATTTACCACTGTGACATAGCGCATACAAGAGCTTATCATACTAGTCTCTATATGTTAAAATTTGAATATGAACTTAAGTATTACTGTAAGGTTTTCCTTTTAAAATCATAACTTATGAGCAATTTTCATGAGATTTACAACAAAATGAAATTAAAATTAAATTGTTAATGAAACTATCGAATGCTTGGTTTTAAGCCGACGGAAAAAATACGTTAACATATTTTAATTCATGTGGCTTTATTGAACAGTGTATGGCATTAACAGATGGCACAAATGTGGCGGCAATCTTGATCTGAACTGAACTATGTAGAATCTGTTGCCGCCAAGAAGCTTATAGCTAATAAAGAGTAGTACAAATTTTTACAGTTTAATGTTTCTTTGAACAACAATGTTTGCAAACAAGAACATCAAGCTAAGGGAGTACACACTACGGAAATCAATTTAAGGATTTTAACATTTATCGCATCCAGGTATTATAGTCCGATTATTGTGAAAATTACATGATGATATCTTCTCTGTGAAATTACCAAAAAATAATGTCTCTGTATAGTTAGGTTGATATATATTTATTGTTTAGAAATTTTTAGAAATAAAAATGATAATTATAATAGCTAGCTTTTTATTCTCGAGTTACACCGCAAAACAATGTAAAAAGGACATTCATGCCATACACTAGTTGCTTTATTTCTTTTATTTACCATCTTTTTAAGATAATAGGTTTATGACTTCCCTTTGTTTTATCATAGTTACTTACATGTTTATTAACACAAGTACACAATGTTCTTTGTTCAAATGTCAAATGTTGTTGGTTACTACTTTTTCTTTTGTAGATTTGAAACTTCTTTGTTGCGATTTACTTTTCTTTACTTTAATGTTGTTTTTGTTTGTTTGTTTTTTTTCAAATTATAGGTAATAGTTATTATAGATAAATCTATGTTTTGTCGTTAATTGATACATGCTATCATCAAGGTATTTATAGCAATAGTATATGTTACGGTATTGATACGGTATCGGTACGGTATAGGTAAGATTATTTGTTGTCGCGGAGTTACTCCCCTTTGTTTTTTGCGCCTTTTGTCAATACGTAGCACAAACGTTTGTGACGAGACCACATGTTCTCTGAAATTTCTTGTAATTTCAACCTGCGTTGCGTCTTTTACAGCCCAAATAGAGGTATATTATCTTCATTACACCCTTAACTTTATTTGCTATAATGATTTAAGACAAAATTTTCACGTTTATTCGGTATGGGATGTTATATTGAATTGAGCGTAACCATATTTCGGATAATTTAGTTTTGGATAACATATTTATATTTTTGTAACTGTTTATTTGCAGTTTGACGTAGATCTTCGGATCTTCAGTGAAGTAAAGAACTAAAAGGGCTGTTGCGTTGTTTTATTTCTTGATTTACTGCTGCTACAGTCAAACTCTATGACCTGCACCTAGTATGAGTAACAGTAAATTGAGGAAACATGTTGAGAAGATTTCCTTTCTTGGACATCCTTCAACATTGCAGTGGAAACCAATAATACTCACAGACAGTAAAGCTAAATATCTGAAATCAATTAATGAGCATTCTTTTCCAGAGAGTCAAATAAAATGGCAGTATAAAGGTGGTATGAAAACAAAGCAACAACTTGATTGGCTTACACATAATCTAGATAATCTGTTGAAAGAATATGGTAAAATTTCACTATACATCTGGACTGGG